>NC_091454.1:214513806-214741306 GCF_027789765.1 Dendropsophus ebraccatus | reverse complement strand
GGCCTCTTGCGACTGCTACAGTGCGGCCACAAGAGGGGAAGAGAAGAAGTGACGCCAGGACCCAGGTGAGTATAATAGTTTTTTTTTATGTTATATGCTATATGGGAAGGGGAGCACAGGGGGGCTATATACTACTGGGGAGCACAAAGCGGGGGTGTATATACTACTGGGGTAGCGCACAGGGGGATTATATACTACTGGTGAGTGCACAGGGGGGCTATATACTACTGGGGGAGCGCACAGGGCGGCTATATACTACTGGGGGAGTGCACAGAGGGGCTATATACTACTAAGGGAGCGCAGAGGGGGCTATATACTACTGGGGGAGCACACAGGGGGACTATATACTACTGGGGGAGCACACAGGGCAACTATATAATGGCTGGTGAGAGAGAAAAAAATGCCAGTATTGCAGTATCTTCTGTGGTGGTAGATGATACTATGAATTGTTACTGTATTGTAGTATCTTCTGTGGTGGTAGATGATACTATGAATTGTTACTGTATTGTAGTATCTTCTGTGGTGGTGGATGAAACTATGAATTGTTACTGTATTGCAGTATCTTCTGTGGTGGTAGATGATACTATGAATTGTTACTGTATTGCAGTATTTAGTAAAGATGATGCTAGTAATACCTTAGTAGTACTTAGTTAGTACTATGAATTGTTCCTTTATTTCAGGCTACTACTATAATTCAGTATCATGGTAGATAGCCATCATAGTGTATGTTCCACTGTTGTTAGGCTCCTGTACTGTCAGTTCCCCTGTAGTTAGGCATCCATGCTCTCCCCTCTGCAGTAAGCCCCCTCTCCATACTGTATACCCCTCTGTAGTTATTCTTTCATACTGTATACTACCCCCATACTGTATACTACTCCCCATACTGTATACCTCCCTCCTTTCTAGTTTCCCCCCCATACAACATATATCCTCCCTCTGCAGGTAGCCCCATACTTTATACTCCCCTCCCCCCTCTGTAGTTGGCCTACATACCCTCCATCCCTGTGCATCTTCTCACCTCTCTAAAAGGCAGACTAGATGGACCGAGTGGTCTTTGCCGACAATCTTCTATGTTTCTATAAAACTGCTGATACTGTGATTTGATACTATATTACATCATTTTACGAAGGTAGAGGTACTATGATTTGTTACTTTATACTATAGGAACATATGGGGATCCAATAAACTAATAATAAAATTGCAGTATGTTATAAAGTGGGTAATACTTCATACTGGTACTATATCACAGTGTCCTCTGTAGCTGGTGATACTAGTTTTTTTTTTACTATCACAGTATATTATGGAGCTGGAGATCCTATAACCTTATCAAGGTGGTACTATATTGTAATGTCCTGTGTAACTGGTGATACTATAGTCTGTTACTATATGGCAGTGTCCTGTGTAGCTGGTGATACTATAGTCTGTTACTATATTGTAATGTCCTGTGTAACTGGTGATACTATAGTTTGTTACTATATGGCAGTGTCTTGTGTAACTGGTGATACTATAGTCTGTTACTATATGGCAGTGTCTTGTGTAGCTGGTGATACTATGCTCTGTTACTATATGGCAGTGTCTTGTGTAGCTGATGCTACTATGATCTGTTACTATATGGCAGTGTCTTGTGTAGCTGGTGATACTACAATCTGTTACTATATGGCAGTGTCTTGTGTAGCTGGTGATACTATAATCTGTTACTATATGGCAGTGTCCTGTGTAGCTGGTGATACTATAATCTGTTACTATATGGCAGTGTCTTGTGTAGCTGGTGATACTATTATCTTTTACTATATGGCAGTGTCCTGTGTTGCTGGTGATACTATAATCTGTTACTATATGGCAGTGTCTTGTGTAACTGTTATACTATGATCTGTTACTATATGGCAGTGTCCTGTGTAGCTGGTGATACTATGATCTGTTACTATATGGCAGTGTCTTGTGTAGCTGTTGATACTATAATCTGTTACTATATGGCAGTGTCTTGTGTAGCTGTTATACTATGCTCTGTTACTATATGGCAGTGTCTTGTGTAGCTGTTGATACTATAATCTGTTACTATATGGCAGTGTCTTGTGTAGCTGTTATACTATGCTCTGTTACTATATGGCAGTGTCTTGTGTAGCTGGTGATACTATGATCTGTTACTATATGGCATTGTCTTGTGTAGCTGGTGATACTATAATCTGTTACTATATGGCAGTGTCCTGTGGAGATGGTGATACTATGTTACTGTATCACAGGATGTCATGTAGCTGGGGATAGCGGAAACTGTTACTATATCACATGTTATGCATCTGGTGATACCAGAAACTGTTACTATAGTGTGGTGTCCTGTGGAGCTGGCAGTACTACTAACTCATCCTATTTCTGTTATGTAGCTGTCATACTATGATCTCTTACTATATGGCAGGATGTTATGTAGCTGGTGACACTATTGTGGTGGTGAGCCCCCGGGGATGATGTTATTGTGTCAGAGGATTGGCCGGTCCCTTGTGGTTAGGTGTGACTCCACGCCGAAGGTGGTTGCCCGAAATACAGCCAGACCTTGGAGTGTTATTTTGTGATGCCAGTGCCTGGTGGGCACACCGGTGTGAGGGCACGCCTGCTTTTATTTGACAAGGCCGGTTGTACCCTTTTCCCCTGTGGTCAGTGCCCTGCCTGGTTGCTACGGGGTCCCTTGGGTTGGTGTGATCACGGATGGCCAGATTGGTGTAGTGACCCTCCTGGACTATCGGATCCGCCACCCACAGAAAGGGGAAGTGTCCCAAGGCTGCGGTGTGTGCTGTGTCGGTGGATAGTGAGAAATCACAGAGTCTCTTTAATGTAAAAAAGTTTAGTTTACTTGAAGTTGCAAACGTGCAGCAGGTCATACAGAGTCAATGATATGAGGTTTCTCTTGATAAAGCACTGGATCACACACTTGACAATACTTCCAGACAAATGCTTGACAATACAGCAAGCTGATCTGTAGTAAAGTGCAGTGTAGGATATAGTCGTGTTGACTGAGTAGTGTGCTGAGTGATACGAAGAAACAGAGTAGCAGAGAGGAGGATGCCGTGAGAGTCGCAACTCATGTAGTAATGTGCTCTGCCGGGATGTTGGAAGATGAGGTAGAATACTTAGAAGAAGAAGAACACCTGTGCCCGTGTATTGACCTTAAATTAGTGTTCACACCACCTTATGCCCACTAGGCTCGGCTGAACCTTCCTAGAGGGTGACACAGGCCCCAGACCTTGTTACCTGGGATGAGCGGAATGCTGAGGGTTCCCTGCTGACAACCACGCTGCGAGATAGAGTTCATAGGCTTACTGCAACTTTGCTCTATCTAGATCAGTTTCTAGCTCTTTGGCTTTTGTGGATACTGTCCTGCACTGTTACTTCTCCTAGTCCACCGCGTGGGTTGAGGTTGTCTCTGGCTTGTCCTCTCCTAAGAGGGGTTTTACAGTGCATAGTGCTGTGTAGCGTTACTGAGGAAGAAGGTGTACTGTCTTGCTTCCTACCCATACGAGGTTCTGGCTAAGACTGAGCTTTGAGGGTACGGGAACCTGGCAGAGGGCAATCTAGGAGAGCTATCTAGCTTGTGTCCGTCCTCCACAATGTCCAACGTGAAACACTCCTGCACTTCCCTAGCGTAACTAACGAGCGCTGAGTGGGTGAAGAGTGCAAGAGAAGAAACAAGGAAAGAGTTCATAGGAGAGAAGAAAAATAGATTCCTACTGGTCTGCAGATTCAGGTGACACATAAATAAACAATAACCCTTTACATCCTTCAGCTGTGCAGCTTCCAAATACACATATACAATACAGCGGCATCTAGTGGCGAAACTTTAGTACTACTTTAATCACCACACAAGTACAATAAGTACAGACTTTTGCGAAGGGTGTATATAACTGTAACACCCGTGGTAGGATACCACACTATGATCTGTTAGGATGGCAGGATGTTATGTAGTTGGTGATACTATAGTCTGTTACTATATGGAAGTGTCTTGTGTAGCTGATGATACTATAGTCTGTTACTATATGGAAGTGTCTTGTGTAGCTGGTGATACTACAGTCTGTTACTATGGCAGTGTCTTGTGTGGCTGGTAATACTATGATGTTACTATATGGCAGTGTCTTGTGTAGCTGGTAATACTATGATCTGTTACTATATGGCAGTGTCTTGTATGGCTGGTAATACTATGCTCTGTTATTATATGGCAGTGTCTTGTGCGGCTGGTGATACTATAGTCTGTTACTATATGTCAGTGTCCTGTGTAACTGGTGATACTATAGTCTGTTACTATATGGCAGTGTCTTGTGTAGCTGATAATACTATAGTCTGTTACTATATGGCAGTGTCCTGTGTAGCTGATGATACTATAGTCTGTTACTTTATGGCAGTGTCTTGTATGGCTGGTGATACTATGATCTGTTACTATATGGCAGTGTCTTGTGTAGCTGATGATACTATAGTCTGTTACTATATGGTTGTGTCTTGTGTAGCTGTTATACTATGATCTGTTACTATATGGTTGTGTCTTGTGTAGCTGTTATACTATGATCTGTTACTATATGGCAGGATGTTATGCAGCTGGTGATACTATGATCTGTTACTATATGGCAGTGTCTTGTGTAGCTGGTGATACTATGCTCTGTTACTATATGGCAGTGTCCTGTGCAGCTGGTGATACTATGCTCTGTTACTATATGGCAGGATGTTATGCAGCTGGTGATACTATGCTCTGTTACTATATGGCAGTGTCTTGTGTAGCTGGTGATACTATAATCTGTTACTATATGGCAGTGTCCTGTGCAGCTGGTGATACTATGCTCTGTTACTATATGGCAGTGTCTTGTGTAGCTGGTGATACTATAGTCTGTTACTACAGTATATGGCAGTGTCTTGTGTAGCTGGTGATACTATGCTCTGTTACTATATGGCAGTGTCTTGTATAACTGGTGATACTATGCTCTGTTACTATATGGCAGTGTCTTGTGTAGCTGGTGATACTATGCTCTGTTACTATATGGCAGTGTCTTGTGTAGCTGGTGATACTATAGTCTGTTACTACAGTATATGGCAGTGTCTTGTGTAGCTGGTGATACTATAATCTGTTACTATATGGCAGTGTCTTGTGTAGCTGGTGATACTATGCTCTGTTACTATATGGCAGTGTCTTGTGTAGCTGGTGATACTATAGTCTGTTACTACAGTATATGGCAGTGTCTTGTGTAGCTGGTGATACTATGCTCTGTTACTATATGGCAGTGTCTTGTATAACTGGTGATACTATGCTCTGTTACTATATGGCAGTGTCTTGTGTAGCTGGTGATACTATAATCTGTTACTATATGGCCGGATGTTATGCAGCTGATGATACTATAATCTGTTACTATATGGCAGTGTCTTGTGTAGCTGATGATACTATAGTCTGTTACTATATGGCAGTGTCCTGTGTAGCTGGTGATACTATAATCTGTTACTATATGGCAGTGTCTTGTGTGGCTGGTGATAGTGTGAACTGTTACTATGTTGACGTTTTATAATTAAATCATTAACTCTGTGTAGTGTTAGCTGTCTTAGGATTCAGTGTGAATTATTATGCTGTATAATTATCCCCTCAGGACCCTGTGATTATGTATTCTAAACACTGTCTATATGTTATCCATGTGTAAGTAGGGATGTGCTATAGATACATAGCTGTATACACATACATGTGTGGGTGAATGGTAAAACATACAATGTGATATAGATATTTATTACTGCCCCCTGGGACATACGTAGAGGTCACCATCAGGGAGTATACTTTCCTTCAGTTCCTGTTAAACACTACTACTCCCATCAGGTGATGGTTAGCTTTTCCACCTCAGATGATCGGCGCACAATGAGTATGTATATTATATATATAGTATTTATGACTAATACAGGAGCATTCAGGGCTTACGCCTGTGGTTTTCGTGCCGGTCTGACACATTTCCAGGGTCAGATATCATGCTATTAGTGTTATTACACCTTGCTAATACTGTGTGTTCTCAGGAATACAGCAGCCTAACTGTGTTCCTCTGGTGTCATGGTAGTGCTATCTACCTGCTACTCAATGGGGCCCCCTAGAGGAACCCTATATACTTTGCCTGATTTCCTGATAAAGTAAGTGTTACACACATATACACACACACATATATATATATATATATATATATATATATATATATATATATATATATATATATATATACTGTATATGTGTGTGTGTGTTTGTTTTCATTATTCTGCTTTATTTTATTTGTACCTCTGGTCTCTTATCTGCATGTCATGTATTTTATTTTCATCATGTGGATATCTGCTTGGAAAGACGGTGTAGGCTACAGTAAGGATTTCTATTATAAAGATAGTTGGATGCTTTTTAGTTTGGAAACAACAAGGATTTTTGTATGGAATATGGGCAAATGTTTCACCAAAATCAAAAAGAATATGCATTGTGTATGGGACCTAATGGGTAATGAGTTATCATGACTGCTAGACAACATGGTCCTAGAGCTCCATCAAATCACGTACAAACATATAGATCTATATTCTAATGTCTTCCTATTCAGGTGACACAAACAAGAGTGGGCTTATATAGAAACATAGAAGAGTGTCAGCAGACAACCTCCAGGTTCATCTAGTCCGCCCTTATATTATTTCCCTTCTTATTATCTAAGAATAGAAATATGTTTATGCCAGACAGGTTTACATTCACTTATTGTAGATTTACCTACCACATCTGCTGGAAGTTTGTTCTAAGCATCCACTACTCTTTCAGCAAAATAATGTTTTCTCACATTGCTTCTGATCTTTCCTCCAATAACCTTTGTGGCCCATTGTTCAGTTTCTTCCCTCTTAAACCTTATTTATCCCTTTAATATATATAAAGGTTTCGATTATGTCCCCTATTTCACCCAG
The DNA here is from genome assembly GCF_027789765.1 of Dendropsophus ebraccatus. NCBI lineage: Eukaryota > Metazoa > Chordata > Amphibia > Anura > Hylidae > Dendropsophus > Dendropsophus ebraccatus. The sequence goes on along the minus strand of NC_091454.1, from coordinate 214,734,379 downwards.
ACTTTACAGATTTAGATCCTTAAAGGGGAACTATCAGCAGGTTAGACAAATCTAACCTGCTGATAGCTCCCTCGCAGGCACAGGAACGCTGAGGATGAAGGTATGTCTGTTACCTTCATCCTTGGCGCCGTTCCTATGCTGTTAGTTGTGAAATCTTCTGCCCAGTAAAGGTAGAAGGTAAGAGACATATCTTCATCCTCAGCGCCCCGTGCCCACTACGAAGCTATCGGCAGGTTAGATTCATCTAACCTGCTGATAATTCCGCTTTAAAGTGTCACTGTCATTTCATTTTTTTCCAGAAATTATTAGTCCAGGTGATTTTAAGAAATTTTGTAATTGGGTTTATTAGGCAAATATGCCATTATCTGCATTCAAAAAGACTTTCCCCAGGTTCCCCCTCCCTCATCCACTGCTCATTATCAGGAAATCTCGACTGGTCTACATCAGTTGGACCCTGTGTAACCTATGGACAGGGGAGGGAGGAGGGAAATTAGTCACCAGCAGAGAGCAGAGAACAAAGGATTACACAGCCGGAACTGTGTGAAAGCTGCTATTCAGAGGTCAGTGCTGACCTCAGAGGAGATATCCTGGTGATGTAGCTGTAAAGTAACTCTTTGTTGTCCTGTTTGTGCCTCATCTTCCTCTACCCCTCCCCTCTCCATAGAGAACAATAAAGACAGGGGGTAGAGCATTAAACTGCTTTTTCATGATAAAAATGCATTTTTCGGCTAATAAAAATCGCCTGTACTATTGATTTCTGCAAAAAAAATATAAACAACAGTTACACTTTAACCACTTAAGGACATATGCCGTACCCGTACAGCATATGTCTGGAAGAGGAGTTCAGAGGGGGGCCGCGTTGCGACCCCGCTCTGAACTGCCGCGATCCCGACTGCTATCTGTAGCATGGGACCGCGGCTAATAGCGGGAGCGGGCCAATCGCCGCTACCGCTAATTAAGACGGTTAGATGCAGCTGTCAAACATGACAGCTGCATCTAACTGTCTTAAATGCATCCTATCCCTGGTGTCTAGTGGCGGGAACCCCCCCCTACACCCCCCCCCCCCCCGCGCGATCGCAGAGGGGGGATCCCTTGGTCTTACCGAGCCGGGCCTCAGCGTCGGAATGATGCTGATCCCGTCTCAGTATTCTATTGCAGTGGTCTGCAGCAGACCAAAGCAATAGAGCACTGATCTGATGGATTGGTGCTTTACACTGATCTCTATGAGAGATCAGTGTAGTTGTATTAGAAGTCCCTCAGGGGGACTTCTAATTAAAGGGGAAAAACTTGTTTTCTATTAAAAGTACATTAATAGTTAAATATATGTGTCTATACAATGTATTACCGTATCTGTGCGGTTCTGTAGCTGATAGAAATCCAGGAAGTGAAAAAAAATGGCCCCTATGCAAATCCACATTGTCTCCTGCTCCTGCTGCTATCCCCCCCTTAGGAGACAAATCTTCCATGCCTCTGTCTCACATGTGTGTGTTTGCTGAGCACAGGCTGATGATGCAGACAGGGGGCAGGGCGTGGTCTCCCAGGAGGTTTGGCTGGATCCACCATCTCTGAAAAGCCAGAAGCAAGTGTTGCACTGATTTCTCTAATTGTGCAGAAGTGTGCAGTGAAATTAGGGCTGTGTTCACACATGTTGGAGTGTCATTGCAGCACTGCAGCGTATTCACAAAAATGATGCAGTAACACAAGTAAATGATACTAAACGGCAGAGAGTATAAGAGCCTTATTGTGGGGCTCAACTTCAAAGATAACAGATGCTTGATTATAATATGTGCGTGGAACTGGAAAGAAAAAAAAAAATCTAAAAGTTCTTTACTTTATTCTAATATCAGTGTTACAGGTAGAGAATACAGCGTGCTGTGTGGTGTTACAGGTAGAGAATACAGTGTGCTGTGTGGTGTTCCAGGTAGAGAATACAGTGTGCTGTGTGGTGTTCCAGGTAGAGAATACAGCGTGCTGTGTGGTGTTACAGGTAGAGAATACAGTGTGCTGTGTGATGTTACAGGTAGAGAATACAGCGCTGTGTGGTGTTACTGGTAGAGAATACAGTATGCTGTGTGGTGTTACTGGTAGAGAATACAGTGTGCTGTGTGGTGTTACTGGTAGAGAATACAGGGTGCTGTGTGGTGTTACAGGTAGAGAGTACAGTGTGCTGTGTGGTGTTACTGGTAGAGAATACAGTGTACTGTGTGGTGTTACAGGTAGAGAATACAGTGTGCTGTGTGGTGTTACAGGTAGAGAATACAGCGTGCTGTGTGGTGTTACAGATAGAGAATACAGCGTGCTGTGTGGTGTTACAGGTAGAGAATACAGCCTGCTGTGTGGTGTTACAGGTAGATAATACAGCGTGCTGTGTGGTGTTACAGGTAGAGAATACAGCGTGCTGTGTGGTGTTACAGGTAGAGAATACAGCGTGGTGTGTGGTGTTACAGGTAGAGAATACAGCGTGCTGTGTGGTGTTACAGGTAGAGAATACAGCGTGCTGTGTGGTGTTACAGGTAGAGAATACAGCGTGCTGTGTGGTGTTACAGGTAGAGAATACAGTGTGCTGTGTGGTGTTACAGGTAGATAATACAGCGTGCTGTGTGGTGTTACAGGTAGAGAATACAGCGTGCTGTGTGGTGTTACAGGTGGAGAATACAGCGCTGTGTGGTGTTACTGGTAGAGAATACAGGGCTGTGTGGTGTTACAGGTAGAGAATACAGTGTACTATGTGGTGTTACAGGTAGAGAATACAGCGCGCTGTGAAGTGTTAAAGGTAGAGAATACAGCATGCTGTGTGGTGTTACAGGTAGAGAATACAGTGTGGTGTTACAGGTAGAGAATACAGCGTGCTGTGTGGTGTTACAGGTAGAGAATACAGTGTGCTGTGTGGTGTTACAGGTAGAGAATACAGTGTGCTGTGTGGTGTTACAGGTAGAGAATACAGTGTGCTGTGTGGTGTTACAGGTAGATAATACAGCGTGCTGTGTGGGTGGGACCACAATGAAATCATAAATTACTGCAAATAATTCAGTAACACAATGAAACTGCAGTGTGTGAACACAGCCTAGATGTTCTGCAACAGATTTGGGCAGGGAATAGGAAGGGTGGAGGACTTTGATGAACAGCTGAGGGAAAGCAATGCATTCTGGAACCTGTAGTACTGTGTACAACTGATAAACCAGGAAGTGCAGAAACACAAAACAGAACAACCCCCCCCCCCCCCCCAAACAAATGGATTTTTGGTAGTTTCAAAAATGGAATAGATAGGTAAGTAATGCTTTATGCTTCTGCAGAAGTTTCATTTTTTTAACCTCTACCTGGAGTTCCCCTTTAATATAAAAGTGGGGGGAAAAAGTGTCTTCATTAATAAAAAATCCCCTCCCCTATAAGATATACCATATACGATACTAAATAGACGGAGGTTGTAGAGCAGGGACATGGAGAGAGGGTTAGGGTAAATGTCACTGGTCACATGGCTGCTGGCATCACGAATGGGGTGTGAACAGAATAAAAGAAGGGATACAAAATGTATAATCTCACAGGCAGATATGTGAATGATCAGCAATGATGACAAGCTAAGGATTTACCGTTCATCATTTGATCATAACACGTCACTTTCCAGTCGATTTAGCAAGGTTTTGTCCAATTATGGCTTTGGCTACGTTCACACTACGTAAGTCTCCGGACGTATCGCATTCCGTGAATAAGCGGCCGGAGACTTACGTAGTTTGCGTACAATGTAAAGTATATTATTTACGGCTGCATATTTCACACTACGTACGAACGTACGCCCGGATCGTACGCGGCGCCGTAAAAAATGAACCAGACCATTGTTTGAGGACGAAAATGCCGTAACTTACGCCCGTAGCGTAACATGCGGTCCCGTACGTAGTGGTGATTTCTTCATTTTGCTAGCTTTTTGTGCCGATCCAAAAGGTTCTGTGGGGTGTCCGGGGCTAGGCGAAGATTTCCAAGTAAAAGACCGCTGTCAGATCGCTACGTAGGGCGCTCGGGAAGCGTAAGTAGACTACGGGCGTAAGTTCGTGGTCCGTGCGTAGCCGGCCGCAACTTGCGTAAATTCCTGGACGGAGTTTAACACGTATATGTCCGGCCGTGAAAATATGCGGCCGGACATATATGTAGTGTGAACATAGCTTTTATCTGTATAAGGTTCTAGGTGGTATAACAAATGCTTGCCTTGACAATTAGTGTACATTCTCTCCTATGGTATTGGTGTATGATGAGTGATTGAGTGATAATGAGCTGAGAATGGTTCGGCTTACACCTCCCATCCTGCCTGTACCCCTCTGTGTCAGTCTAGCAGTAGAGCAGCTGGCTGCAGGGACCTCTGCTGTATCGTACGCTGCTCCCCATGTCATCCACGGATTGATGCATCACCATGGTATCAGTGCAGCGTTGCGGTATTTTCACATGCTGCCCTAGTTTTGTCAAAGGAAGATAAATATTTAAGGCCATGGTATGTGCGCTTGGTAGAAAGGCAGTTGTGGGGGGTTGGGTTTGGGGCTGGGGTTATAGACGCTTTAAAAAGTGCTTTGTCTTTAAAATTATTGACAGCGATGGAAAATTCTCATCAGCTCATTAAATATAAAGCAGACAACTTATTTATCCTATATTGTCATACACGTAAAATGGTGTAAAATAGATGATGCAGTGATTACTATGGGGGACTACAGCTACCCTAACATAACCTGCAGGAGTTCTTGGCAATAATAAAAGAAAATCACCTCTTACAACTAGTGCACGATCCAAGATTTTTTTTATCTTGGAGGGGGGGGGGGGGGACTTCTGGCAAAAGGGGTGCAATAAATGGGAAAAAGAAGAGAACCCAAAAATATTCTTCACCTACTGGCAGTGGAAGGGGACCTAGCGAGGTAAGGAATGTGTGGATTGCATCACACTGGGGATCACTGAGTCTGGAAAAAAAGACGTCTTGGGGGGATCTGATTGCAATGTAATCAGAGGCAGATATATCACTTGTGCAGCCTGTTCAGCGGCACAGGGGCCCAGGCTACTAGAGGGGCCTGCCAGGCTCAGACTGTAAAGTGTCAGCTCAGCAAGACACATGTCTGTAGTGGGCCCCCAGGTGGTATCAGTGCCTGGGAAGTGTGGGCCCCCTGCTCCTGTGGGGCCCACTTCATCACTTCATGCTGTGCCCGGCTGGGGCTGGCTGTTCTCTCTCCTCCTGCACGCTGCTGCTGACAGCCCCTCCCCCTCCTGTACTCCACTGTCCGGCATATCTTGTGTGAGGAGGAGAGGGGAGAGAGCATGAGATGACAGGGCTGGAGGGATCCTGCAGGGTTATGGCTGCCAGGTACAGGATGTGGTGACAGGGGCTGGAGGGATCCTGCAGGGTTATGGCTGCCAGGTACAGGATGTGGTGACAGGGGCTGGAGGGATCCTGCAGGGTTATGGCTGCCAGGGACAGGATGTGGTGACAGGGGCTGGAGGGATCCTACAGAGTTATGGCTGCCAGGGACAGGATGTGGTGACAGGGGCTGGAGGGATCCTGCAGGGTTATGGCTGCCAGGGACAGGATGTGGTGACAGGGGCTGGAGGGATCCTACAGAGTTATGGCTGCCAGGGACAGGATGTGGTGACAGGGGCTGGAGGGATCCTACAGAGTTATGGCTGCCAGGGACAGGACTGTGAAGAGGAGCAACAGCAGCAGCTCTGACGGTGACTGATTATTGTCAGTGTGTCTGTCAGGCTGCTGGAAGTTGTAAGATAGAGGGTGGTATAAGAAAGCACAGAGCCCCCCACCATCTGATGCTGATGTTTGATTGTAAGTTTATGACTTTTTTGCCAAAATCTGTGCCCCCTTCCCCTGCAGCATGGTTGTTTTTCTCTTTCATCTCCCCCTAAGCAGCCACATACAGTACATGTATCCCACTTGTGCAGCCACATACAGTACATGTATCCCACTTGTGCAGCCACATACAGTACATGTATCCCACTTGTGCAGCCACATACAGTAAATGTATCCCACCTGTGCAGCCACATACAGTACATGTCTCCCACCTGTGCAGCCACATACAGTACATGTATCCCACTTGTGCAGCCACATACAGTACATGTCTCCCACCTGTGCAGCCACATACAGTACATGTATCCCACCTGTGCAGCCACATACAGTACATGTATCCCACTTGTGCAGCCACATACAGTAAATGTATCCCACCTGTGCAGCCACATACAGTACATGTATTCCTACCTGTGCAGCCATATACAGTACATGTTTCCCCACCTGTGCAGCCACGTACAGTACATGTATCCCACCTGTGCAGCCACATACAGTACATGTATCCCACCTGTGCAGCCATGTACAGTACATGTATCCCACCTGTGCAGCCACGTACTGTATCCCACCTGTGCAGCCACATACAGTACATGTATCCCACCTGTGCAGCTACATACAGTACATGTATCCCACCTGTGCCCCCCTCCCCCTGCAGCATGGTTTTGTATTATTTCATCTACCCCTAAGCAGCCACATACAGTACATGTCTCCCACCTGTGCAGCCACATACAGTACATGTCTCCCACCTGTGCAGCCGCATACAGTACATGTCTCCCGCCTGTGCAGCCACATACAGTACATGTATCCCACCTGTGCAGCCACATACAGTACATGTATCCCACTTGTGCAGCCACATACAGTACATGTATCCCGCCTGTGCCCCAACAGTAATTAAGGGCCCACATGTTCTATGCCCTATTAGTGCTGTTCTGGGGTCACTTCCACACTCTGAGCTATATACTCTCATCCCCCACACAGCATCCAGTGTATAATGCACCCAGGACCCTCCAAGTACTACAGCTGCAAACACTACAACTCCCAGCATTTACTGCAGTCTGCAGCCTTCAGGATGTGCTGGGATTTGAAGTAGAAATGAGCAGACAACCCAAGGGGTTGTCCCCTTGGAAACTACAACTCCCAGCATTCTCTGCAAGTTTCATAAGTGTAAGTCATTCTGAGAGTTGTAGTTATTGTTATTCGGGGAGTGTGGTCACAGATACATCAGTACAGAATGGGACCAGGTCTGCATGTCGCTTCTGACGGGTGCTTTATTTGGGTGTCCCCCATGATCAGTTCTATTGGCTGGCCACAGGTACCCCAGTCCCACACTGGGGCCTGCACAGACTGCAGTACAGTCCTTTACTGGGCCCTGGCATCTGTGCTGTAGGGCCCTCCCGAGAAACCAGGACACATGTACCGGATACCCGGGCGTATATATATGTGTGCAGACATCTTCCTAGTGACCTGTTTATACTGTGGGCAGTAACCATGACAAGGGGTCACACCTAAATTTGTCAGACTTGGTGGAAGTGTCTAGAAAGTGTCTTATCAGCAATGAGTGTTCCTTAAAATGCTCCTTTCAATGCAAACAAGTGCCGTTTGTGGCCGCGAATGGCGGAAGATTGATATGTGTAAAAGGACCTTGAGTTGCGCAAGAATTATGACACATTTACAATAATAAATTTGGCCAATGATTGATCCAGTAAAAATGTTCATGAGAGGCATGGATTACTTTCTTGAAAAATATTTTCTTACATGCTTTCATGATAGATTTCATAGAAACATAGAAGCTTGTTGGCAGAAGATGAACTCCTGGTCCATCTAGTCCGCCCTTTTAGTATTTCCCTTTGTATTATCTTAGGGTAGATATATGTTTATCCCAGGCAGGTTACATCCTGTTATTCTGTAGAGTTAACAACCACACCTGCTGGAAGGTCAGCTCAAAAGATGCGATCAACAACATACAAATTAATATCTGTTCATCGTTGCCATGTTTACACCAGAAGATTATAGCTTAAATTCGAAAAATTTCACGATTTATTGCACCATAATTAGGCTGTGTAAATGCCCTCTCTGTCTGGCAAATCCTACTAGTTAACCCTTAGGCTGAGTTCCTACATAGCATTGAATGCATGGGGCAGAGACCCAGTAGGTTCACCAAAGGCTGCTCAATGTTGCTGATAATCCAGAGAACAACAGGCAGACATTGGTGAATGCATGGAGACCATGGTTTTGGCTGCATAGGTTTATCAGCACAAAGTTTAAAAATGTATATTTCTATTTATAAATCTCAAGTCTTCCAGTACTTATCAGTTGCTGTATGTCCTGCGGGAAGTGGTGTACTTTCTCCACTCTGACACAGTGCTCTCTGCTGTCCAAGTCAGGAACTGAGCAGAGCAGTAGCAAATCCCCATAGAAAACCTCTCCTGCTCTGGACAGTTCCTGACACGGACAGGAGGTGGCAGCAGAGAGCACTGTGTCAGACTGCAAAGAATACACCACTTCCTGCAGGACATGCAGCAGCTGATAAGTACTGGAAACGTTTAAATAAAAGTAAATTAAAAATCGATATAACTTTCTCATACCAGTTGATCAGAATTTTCGCCCGCGTACCCCTTTAAGTGACAATTGTGCGGTCCATAATTGCACTGCAAAATTGCAATCATTTGCAAGTAGTTTTGCCACGTGGTAGTTGGCCAGATGGTAAACTACTGCTACGAGTGAACCGAGCCTTATTAATGTAAATTATTACCCAACACATGCCCTTTCAGCTGATCTTAATAATCATAGAGCCGACATCCCCTCAGCCATCAGTCTCGCATTGTTACTGGAGCCACACCAGAAGTCCAGCCTTCATCCAGCTGTTTCAGCAAGTCGTGGCCATGTTGCAGTCGTATCTCAGCATCTTTGTGTCCCTTTTTATTTTATTGCTGCAGCATTATCATCATCCCCGTCCTGGAGCGGCTGCGGTGTTGAAAGCTTTATGCTGTTGCTCTTGCATTATTAGCACGTTGTACTCCTAGTGATATGATCACACGGTGTTAATGCAGCATTAATCCAATAGTACTGCAGTCTCTGGTTTGTATTAGCAGCCCAGCAAAATGGCTGTATGAAGAGCGTGACAGTAGTAAGAGTGACTGGACACGACGTGTGTGTGTGTGTGAGCCAGTGGCAGCACTGTGCCGGATGGAACGCTCTCCCACTCCCTGGAATACTTAGTGTTATCCATGGCGAGCTGTTCACCTCTCCAGGGGGCCGCTGTTAGCACCATGCCAGGTCTCAGCTGGGTCCACACTCATTAAATATTTAATAAATGAGGATGACAAGCTCTGATGCGGCAGGTTGTTTGATAATAACACTAATGAGAGAACCGCAGCCCAGTGCCACAATGTCACCGGATCACACGCTGATCACTGATCATTAAAGCGCTCTGTGTGTCATTGTGTCTGTGTGTGTGGAGGCCTCTGTGTATGCTGTGGCTATACACACACACACAGCGCTGAGGAACATAAGGGGAATGAGTCACCTAGAGCTGCCTCGCTGGCAATTCATTTATCCAGGATACAAAACCTTTGCATTCACGTATGCTTTATGGCCAATGCCTTTGTGTGAACACAGCCTTGGTATGGGACACTCATGGGAGGTTGAACAAGATCATTCTGGACACGTTAAAGAGGTTATCCAGCACTTACATTTTTTATATATATATATATTGCTGACCTGTTGGTAAACATAATAAACATGCTTACCTCTCCGCGCTCCTCCAATGACTGCAGCTCTGCTACTTCCGAGACGTACTTGTCTCAGGAGTGACAGCCTGCTTAGCCAGTCACTGGCGCAGGGCTGTCCTGTCTCAGCCAGTGATTGCCTTGGAAGTAGCGGAGCTGCAGTCAGCGGGGGACACCAGAGAGGCCGCACTGGGACACCGGGGCAGCATGGAGAGGTAAGCATTACATGTTAATTATGTTTACCAACAGGGCAGCAGTAAATCCTATACAAAGAACACCTGTGATAATAACTGATGCACTGAGTATAGTTATATCACCTGTAATAATACCCGATGAGCTGAATATAATGATATCACCTGTAATAAAACCTGATGCACTGAGTAAAGCTATATCACCTGTAATAATACCTGATACACTGAGTATAGTTATATCACCTGTAATAATACCTGATGCACTGAGTATAATGATATCACCTGTAATAATACCCGATGAGCTGAGTATAATTATATCACCTGTAATAAAACCTGATGCACTGAGTATAATGATATCACCTGTAATAATACCTGATGCACTAAGTATAATTATATCACCTGTGATAATACCTGATGCATTGAGTATAGCTATATCACCTGTAATAATACCTGATACACTGAGTATAGTTATATCACTTGTGATAATACCTGATGTTCTGAGTATAATGATATCACCTGTAATAATACCTGATGCGCTGAGTATAGTTATATCACCTGTAATAATACCTGATGCACTGAGTATAATTATATCACCTGTAATAATACCTGATGCACTGAGTATAGTTATATCACCTGTAATATACCTGATGCACTGAGTATAGTTATATCACTTGTAATAATACCTGATGCACTGAGTATAGCTATATCACCTGTAATAATACCTGATGCACTGAGTATAATGATATCACCTGTAATAATACCTGATGCACTGAGTATAATGATGTCACCTGTAATAATACCTGATGCACTGAGTATAATTATGTCACCTGTAATAATACCTGATGCACTGAGTATAGTTATATCACCTGTAATAATACCTGATGCACTGAGTATAATTATATCACCTGTGATAATACCTGATGTTCTGAGTATAATGATATCACCTGTAATAATACCTGATGTGATGAGTATAATGATGTCACCTGTAATAATACCAGATGCACTGAGTATAGTTATATTACCTGTAATAATACCTGATGCACTGAGTATAATTATATCACCTGTCATAATACCTGATGCACTGAGTATAGTTATATCACCTGTAATATACCTGATGCACTGAGTATAATTATATCACCTGTGAAATACTAAGGAAATCCTCAAAACACAACCTGTTGGTGGCCTTGAGGACTGGAATTGAGAAGCACTGCTGTAGACCACAGACGTATGTACTATAGACATGGCCTATACACAGCAACATTACCAAAAGGGAAGGCAGAAAACTCTGGCCATGGTATTATCCTTCCTGTCCTTTTATTCTAGGTCAGGGGTATCAAACTCGCGGCCCCACAGCTTTTTCATAACTGCAATTCCCATCATGCCTCGAAAGCCACAGCTGAAGATTTTACACAAGAAGGTTCCTAAGGTCACATAGCATCCATAATAATAGCAGCCATAGAAGTATGTTAGTATGTTATTTTTCAATGTTAGATGACCACCCTATAACAATTCCAGTAGCCAAAAGGAACATCTAGTAGAAGCCTGAGGTGGCAATATCCTGTGTGCTAGGCTCCATAGAGAGGATGAAGGACCATACAGGAAAATAATAAAAATGATTGTTTATTCTAGAACATGGACAATGTGTTTCAGGAGGAATCAGACTCCCTTTGTCAGATCCATAACCATCTCTATCCACATCCCTGGCTCAATTGTTACATGCAATGTAAATGTAGCAGTCCAGTACTATGAAGCTCACCTTAAAAGAGCAAACGTAGTAGAAAAAAGCTGAAAGCACTCACCGCTCTGATGCAAGATGTCTTTATTTCGTGATGGATTTAAAACATGGACATTAGTCCTGCAGGACGGCAGATGCTAACTCCTACACAAACAACTTTCTCATGACGGCCATTTCGCGCGCATGCGCGCTTCGTCAGATGGTTCATCTGACGAAGCGCGCATGCGCGCGAAATGGCCGTCATGAGAAAGTTGTTTGTGTAGGAGTTAGCATCTGCCGTCCTGCAGGACTAATGTCCATGTTTTAAATCCATCACGAAATAAAGACATCTTGCATCAGAGCGGTGAGTGCTTTCAGCTTTTTTCTACTACGTTTGCTAGTGCTATATCTGACTTTTGAAATGCACCCCGACGCGAGGAGTTGTTACAAGTCCTAGACCAACGATCCAAGGTCCAGATTTTGCTTGGAGTAGTGCCGGTGATCTTTCTAACACTTGTTGTTATTGTCACCTTAAAAGAGAATTTTAAATTTCCATATTCTGATGCTTTAGATATATGTCAGAAGCACCAGTCAAGGTCTGTAAACTGCAGTAGCCACCTAACCCAATGACGGGGCCACCAGCTACAGTAGGGACATATATATGCATGCTTAGGTCAGCTGACCCCACTGCAAACCTTCCTCTGCCTATAGCAGGTATGCACAGCTTGGCAGTAGGTAAGGGCTGAAAGATAAAATCCCTAAAGGGCCTTTTACATAGGCAAATTATCGTGCAAAAAAAAATAAATTGTTAAATTGTTCAAATTTAAACAATAATCTTTTGGTGTAAACGCAGTAATGATCAAACGACAAATGAAAATGTATTTGTATGTTGCTGATCGCATCATTGTTAATCGTTCTCAAGTCTTTCAGTGTAAACACTCATCGTTCACAGGATATATGATTACGATCATAATTGCGAACGCATTAACCACTTTTTATAGCGATTTATCTTCTCATCTAAACGCCTATTGTAATAAAGAAAAAAATTATTGCTTGTCATTCGCTAAACAATCGCGGAGGCGATTTATCTGTACGTCTAATTTTAGCAGCAAACCTTGTACGTAATGATTTTATTTTGCAAATTGCTTATATTATAATGGATTACAGTGCAGTTACATCCAGTGACTCACAGGTAACGTCTTCTCTAATCAGAGGTGTTCACTTTACCTTCTCTTCGTCATCAGGCCTAGACCACCATGATGATTTCTTCTCAGCTATGACTCGTCTCTGCAGAACTTGCCAGACTAGCATCTTAGGCCTGTACTTCAGCACCTTCCTTACTTTTTCTACCACCTACACTATCTCAAACTGTAATAATCACTCCCACCTTACTGTCCTGCACCATAAACTGGGTAGGGATGGTAGGAGAAGTTGGCAGATTGGGAAGAAGTGGGTAGGTCCAGTAGGTATATAGGTTGCTTCAGTAGTCCCCCCTCCCTTATATGTAGTTTTCCCTCAGTAGATAGCTTCCCCCCTGTATATAGTATACCACCTCTAGGTAGGACACCTTTGTAGGTAGCTTGCTCCCTGTAGTGTACTTACTTTTCCACTTGTAGGTAGGGCCCCCTTGTAGATAATATACCACCTCTAGGTAGGACACCTTTGTAGGTAGCTTGCTCCCTGTAGTGTAGTTACTTTTCCACTTGTAGGTAGGGCCCCCTTGTAGATAGTATACCACCTCTAGGTAGGACACCTTTCTAGGTAGCTTGCTCCCTGTAGTGTACTTACTTTTCCACTTGTAGGTAGGGCCCCCTTGTAGATAGCATACCACCTCTAGGTAGGACACCTTTGTAGGTAGCTTGCTCCCTGTAGTGTAGTTACTTTTCCACTTGTAGGTAGGGCCCCCTTGTAGATAGTATACCACCTCTAGGTAGGACACCTTTGTAGGTAGCTTGCTCCCTGTAGTGTACTTACTTTTCCACTTGTAGGTAGGGCCCCCTTGTAGATAGTATACCACCTCTAGGTAGGACACTTTTGTAAGTAGTTTGCCTCCTGTAGTTAGGAGCCCCCTGCCCTGATTACCTTTGTATTATAAGGAATATATGGTGTGTGGAGCAAGTTCTGTTGTAAGTAAATCAGTACAATGTAATTCCACAATTGATGTACCAGAGCAGTGCCCAGGAAGCAGAGATCATACGAAAAGCTTTCTAAGGGTAAACTAGGGACATGTTAGTAGTAGTATCTAGGTAAAATGGTGACAAGTCTAATTTAAATCACCCAATGGCTTAGCTATAGGGAGAACACGTGTCACATAAGAGGACAGTACTACTATGACTGGCGCTGTACTGATTTTGCCGTACTGCCCCGCCACATCTGGCTTACATTTCCTCAGCTTGGCCATCATGGGCTGGGAGATAAAGATATATATGATATAATTGAATGCATTCACACATACCATCAGCACGTTCCTGTAACTCTGGCACTGTGCCAGGCGAACAGATAGAAGAGGGGGTGGAATTTGGAATCCAGGTACTTACAGATTTCTTCTTGTCTATCAGATTAATTCATATTTTGTATTTTAATCAAGCGTCTGCTGGGAGAGCCAGCTCACTAGACGACAAGATGTCCTTGCTGTAGGCAGACGCAGTCACATGGTGGGCTTGGCACTAAAGTGTGATTGTGTTGTGACATGTTGTGACAGTGCACATATTCTCTCAGAGCATTGTTTGACTGTACCCTGTCACAATGTAAGTGTGAGGAAAAGCTGCTGAATGTGGCAGAATTACTCCAGCACAGGCTTATGGGGAAGGAAAGAGTGGAGGCCTTGTATCTCCCATTACACAGCACGTAGGGATGTAGCAGAGCTGAATATGTCACTGAATCGATTGTACACCCTCATAACTCTGGAAAGATAATGCTGTAGGTTTGGCCAAAGTTTTATAATATATTCTTATCATTTTACCACAAAGCTAATAGGACTGTACACAAGGTGCACCTAAGCCTACATAAATACACATTACACACACAGCCATACATTACATACACAGATTTGACAAACATATGCACATAACATGCATGTACAGGCAGTACACACATAATCACATTACATATATACACATTACACACATTGTAAACATATACACAAATATGCACATTACATGTATATACAGGCAGTACATACATACATAACTACATTACATATATACACAAATATGCACATTACATGCATATACAGACAGTACAGACATAACTACATTACATATATACACATTACACACAGTGCATACACACACACTGTAAACATATACACAAATATAGACATTTTATGCATACACACATACAGGATATATATACACACATATGGTAGACTTTATTCTTCATGTTGGAGTTATACGCCAGGGGTATTCCCTATTGTACGCCTCCACCATGAGCCTTAGATGTAAGGCACTGACCTCTTGGTATGTGATTTTTAAGTTTAATTAAAGCACAGAGATAAACAGCTGATGTGACCTATGAATATTTACCCCCTCACTTATTTATATGTGTTTTCTTTATTACTTCTTTTTTTTTTTTTTTACTCTGATGGACTATTCAGAACATCTTGTGGTATATCTACAGGGGTTATAAGGCCCCTTTATGGTGCGTTTACACAGACAGATTTTTTAAGCCAAAGCCAGGAATGGATTTGAATAAAGGACAGATCCCAGTCTTTCCTTATGACCTGTTCTCTGTTTATAGTCTGTTCCAGACTTTGGCTCTAAAGATCTGTCAGATAAATCTCTCTGTGTAAACCCACCATTATACAGGTTAATTATCGTGCAAATAAGCATTCCTAGGAATACTTGTTGTTGACAATCATCCTGTGTAAAAGGGTGAGTGATCAGCTGATGTAGTGATCAGCAAACGCACATTCATAAGCTGACTGGATCTTTTGTGCGGACCATTCAATGCGTTAATACCGTCTGCACATCACCCTGTGTAAACTGATTGTGATGCATTGAATGGGCCACACATACTGTATGTTACAGCGACCCAACTGTACAACTGATCATACCTTGTATAGGCTCAACAAATGAACACAACAATCACAGCCCATCAGCCTGTGTAAAAGGGCCTTTATAGATCTTCTCTATATGGTGATATGGAGCATGCTTGTATAACCTGGGTATCTACTGTATATAATTATATATGTACAGCTGGTATAACCTGGGTATCTCCTGTATATCATTATATACGACAGGTGGTATAACCTGGGTATCTCCTGTATATAATTATATATGTATAGCTGGTATAAACTGGGTATCTCCTGTATATAATTATATATGTATAGCTGGTATAAACTGGGTATCTACTGTATATAATGATACATGTACAGCTGCTATAACCTGGGTATCTCCTGTATATAATTATATATATATATATACAGCTGGTATAACCTGGGTATCTACTGTAAATAATGATACATGTACAGCTGGTATAACCTGGGTATCTCCTGTATATAATTATATATGTACAGCTGGTATAACCTGGGTATCTTCTGTATATAATTATATGTGTATAGCTGGTATAACCTGGATATCTCCGGTATTTAATTTTATATGAACAGCTGGTATAACCTGGGTATCTCCTGTATATAATTATATATGTATAGCTGGTATAACCTGGGTATCTACTGTATATAATGATACATGTACAGCTGGTATAACCTGGGTATCTCCTGTATATAATTATATATAGAACATGCTGGTATAACCTGGGTATCTCCTGTATATAGTGATATTGAGCATTTTGATATAACCTGGGTAAATAATTATATATGTACAACTGGTATAAGTTATACATCTCCTGTATATAGTGATATAACCCTTGCTGGTATAATATGAGTACCCTCTAGTATAATATATACATAGTCTGTTATATATGTATCTACAGTGAACAGTATACTAAGTTATTTGTCAATAATGAATATAGAATAATACCAGTGTATTCTGCATTACTGTATAGTACATATTCTTTTCCTTAACCAGCCCTTTACTCCTTTTGAATACATGATTTTAGCAACTATTATAGCGAATTGCATTGTTTTGGCAATGGAGCAGCATCTGCCAGAGGGGGACAAGACACCCATGTCCGAGCGCCTGGTAAGACCCTGTTTTTTTAACCTCATAAGGGGGGGCAGGGGTTGTGATAGTAATTCACCTACAAAATAGTATTTACAGTGTTAAAAAATATACAAGAGAATTTTTGTAGAAGATTTAAAGGGAAAATATCATTTTTCTAATGTTATAAATGCATGTTGGAGAACCTCAGAGTTGTTCTGCGTTAGCTGATTTCTAGTACAGAAGGGCTATAATGATTAATATGATGATTACAGCGTCATTTAGTTCTGTCAGCCATTGCTTATAATGTTTTATCAATGGTGAAAATCGCTGAGTGATGTTAAAGGAGTTTAGGCGAGAGGAGTCCAAACTTATAGTCTCCACCTATGTGACTTTCTGACTGTGTCTGTGTTACAGTGTTCTCCAACCAGTGGCTCTCTAGCTGTTATAAAACTACAACTCCGGCAGCAGTTAAAGCATGATGGGAGTTGTAGTTTAGCCAAAGCTGGAGAGCTACAGGTTGGAGACTGTTGCTTGGTAATATGCAAGATGAATTGTAAGGAGCGCTCCACCCACCCATGGAGCCTACCGGCCAAAGAAGTGGAGCAGAGTTATTAATGTGCTGGAAGTGCGGAAACAGACATGAGAGTGTCCTGACGTCCATACAACGCTAATAATAGAGCTGGTGCAGAACTGTCATTAAAGTTTTGGGGTTTTTCTTTAAGTCAATTGATGCCAAAAAGTTATACAGATTAACAGTACTTTCAGTACTTATTAGCTGCTGTATGTCCTGCAGGAAGTGGTGCATACCTTTCACTGTTCACTTTGTCCCTGGAAAGCTACCAAGAGTACAAGATGATGATGTCATCCTGTAGTTCACAGGAAGTCAGCTGACCCAGGACAGACCACTTCCTGTTGCACATAAAGCTATGTCCTTTTTTTGGTAGTCTGAGCGCTGGTCAGTAATACTTATGTGTAAAGCAAAAAGTCTGCACTTTCCTCAGCGTTTCCACCACCACAACATCCACCATCAAATACTATTTGCATATATAGTGTGGTATAGGATGGTGGTTACACCACATTATATGACTGAACCTTCTTTGCATGCGCATGAGCAAGGAGGAGCCATCCTTCCGAAACGTCAGCACATGGGCATAGCTAGGATTCATGGGGCCCCATGGCAAAAAACTGCATTGAGCCCCAAAAACTGCACTGAGACCCATGAATCCTGTAGCCCCCCCCCCCCCTTCTCCCCAGTAAGCCTCTGGCAGTGCATCAGTGCAGCCACCCTAACCCCCACACACCCCAGGACAGCCTGCCCTATAGATCATAGAGCATTTGTATGCCTGTCCAGGGGGTAAGGGGGTGATGTGCTGACCGGGAATGTCTAAGGGGAGGGGAGGGGGGATGCGATGCTGTCTGGGCTCTCGCCTGTCCGGCGAGTGGGTGGCGATGCTGGTGTGAGCTGTACCATGAGGCAAACCATGCTCCACCAGATCGTGCCCTGTGCCTGTGCCCCATAGCAGCTGCGTGGTCTGCCTCCATGGTAGCTACACCACTGCATCTGTGGAGGAAAATTGCAAAGTTTGGGCGTTTAGGGTAATTATGTCAGCCACGAGCCTTCATCTGTACACTGTACCTATGGAATAAATTATCTTTTATGTTAGCTACGAACTGTGAGTACATGTTCTTCTAAAGAAGAGTTGTACCGCATGTGTGCAAAGAAGGTATAGTCGTATATAGTGGTGTAACCAACTACAGTAACAAAATGTATGAATGCAGATGAGCTTGGAATAAAACAGATGAATACAAAGCCCCAACCACTATAAAGATATATGAAGAAATTAATCAGCTCAGAATATTGGACCCCAATCACATATTCACTTTAAAGCTATGTTCTCACACTATCTTTGCTTAGTATTTTTGAACCAAAATCAGTAGAGGATTGAAAAAACAGGCTATGTTCACACACTGTGGAAATTGAGTGGATGGCCGCCATTTAATGGCAAATAATTGCCGTTATTTTAAAAACAAATATTTGCCATTAAATGGCGGCCATCCACTCAATTTCAACAGTGTGTGAACAGAGCCTTTCTGTATTTTCAATCCACTCCTCGTTTTGGTTGAAAAATACTGAGCAAAAAAACTGTGTGAACATAGCCTAAAATTGTTTTTTTGTTTTTTTTACACAGGACATACTTACTTTTTCACATTACTATTTTAAAAGGTTTCTTAATCCATAGTGCAAGAGATGTTTTTTTTGCTGGTGACAATGGCGGACAGCAAATACGCCTTTAGCTACATGCAGTATTACTTTCTCCCCAGGATGACACAGAACCTTACTTCATTGGAATATTCTGCTTTGAAACGGGAATCAAGATTATTGCCTTGGGGTTTGCATTTCATAAAGGATCCTATCTACGCAATGGCTGGAACATGATGGACTTTGTGGTTGTTCTCACTGGGTAAGTGTCCTCTACAGCCAACATCTAATGCTCCTGTTCTCATTGTCTCTGCCAGATTAAACTATATGTCTTATCTCCTCATCCTAATACACAGACATCAGGACACACAGACCTCTCCTCATCCTACTACACAGACCCCCTCCTCACCCTAATACACAGACCTCTCCTCATTCTAATGTGGGGTCCCTCCACTGGTGCAGTCCTATGCACCTTAGTAAGTTGTTCTCTCAGGTTAACAAAGTGGGAATTGTAGTGCCTTATATTCCCCACGAGGTGTCTCCACTGGTTTTTGTCTTTTATGCACAGCTGAAGTCAAGGGTTAACTGTTTTGTATCACCTGCTATATGCTGACCAGTCATATGTGCTCTTTCTTCCTATCCTATCCTTCTCTCTCACCCAAACTCAGCCCCACCACACACAGAAGGGTTTAGATTTACTCCTGTAGGAGGAGTTAACCTGGTGGAGAAAGTGAGTCAGTTCTTACTTAGTTTCCAGAGTGAGAGGACACAAGTAGACCTAGTTCCTGCAAAAGTTAAGCCAGGGCCTGGCTTTGGCCAGGGCCCCTGACAGGGACCAGAGATCACAAACCACAGACTTTATTTGATGCAAGCAACCAAGTTCACTATGCAGTGCTAAGCTTACCTTAGGGGCAAGAAGCCACCTAGGATAACCCTTGCCCACCCCAGGAACCCTTCTAAAATGTACAGGGCAGTTTTCTGACACTAGAGGAACTGACCCCAGTAAGACAAAGCTACCAGAGTAAAGGTAACCAATGACTGGGGCTTGTGCTACCCTAGTAGGACGAGTAGCTTGCAACTGCAGGGCAGAAGGCGGTCAGACTATAGTCTATATGTGAGTACGAGTATCTTCTTCTCTACACACCAGTTCCTGCAGAGCACATATTCTACATGGGACAGGGCTCCTCTGGCAACTCCTCTCCTCTTCCTTCTCTTTGCAAACACCTACCTCTACAAAGCACCTGCTCCTACAAAGTACTGGTTCTACCTTACTGCCAGCAACTACATTTTAATATCAAGATTTGCACTAACTGCATTAAGTGTACTGTTCACCTCAAGCCTTGTTAAGTAAAGTGAATCTCACCTTTATACACCTACATCCAAAACATCACAGAAGTGGCCAAGTAGCAGTAGCAAGAGTAGTAGTTGAAACCACCACCACAGCAATACAAACCACTCCTCCTCCTAATACACAGACCTCTCCTCACTCTAATACACAAACCTCTTCTCATCCTAATACACAGACCCCTCCTCATCCTAATACACAGACCTCTCCTCATTCTAATACACAGACCTCTCCTCATCCTAATACACAGACCCCTTCTCATTCTAATACACAGACCTCTCCTCCCCCTAATACACAGACACCAGGACACACAGACCTCTCCTCATCCTCATACACAGACATCAGGACACACAGACCTCTCCTCATCCTAATATGCAGACCTGTCTGCATCCTAATGCTGTGGCTCGGGCGCTGTATACTAGTGTTGCACCAGCTAGTAGGCTCTAGTGTTTTGGGGGGACTTGTAACGGTGGCCAGTAGTGGTATTACCCACCCCCGGACCTGTGGTAGGACTAGTGTGAGGTGAGGTAAACAGATGTTAACTTTACTTGAATCAGAATCAACTTCAGTACAATACAGAAAAATATAAGGACAATACTGCTCACAAGTGCTAGTGCAAAAATATATTAGACAATACTTCTTAGACAGACTTAGGTAGCAGGAGGTAGGAGAAGAAGAAAGTTGTTTGTCATGGTAGTGTAGGGGCCGGATAGGAGCCCGTGCCTAATTAGTACAGTACTCTGCCGGGATGTGTGTGAATGATAACTTGAAGTAATCCTCATACTCACACTTAGATAAATCTGTGTTATCTGACTGCCTTCTGCCTACACAGTCTTAGATACGACCCTGTGAGGTAGTAAAAGTCCCAGACCTCTGTCTCTGGATGAAGCTAACTAGTGAAAGTTTTCCCACGTAGTCGAACATTGTCAGTTGAGAGCGGCTAACTTGCATCTGTGCTCTACTGCGGATCAATCCCTCTTCCTCTCTTTCTTAGGGGGTGACTGTCCTGAAGTTAAGATCCTTGGCGTAGGCAAGGGTGTTTACTATTTCTCCGTTTACCCTGGGATTAAGTTCAGCATTGCATAGCTGCTGTGGTCTCTTTTGCTAGAACTGCAACTAGACTATTCTGACTCCTCACTGGTCTAAAGCCAGACTACAACTAACTACCTACAGAGGAAGTCTGAGAGCAAACAGTGTAAAAAAGACTAAACCTTCCCACCTAAACTGCAGCTGTGCACAGGGGGAGTGAGACACCTAGTGGCTGGGGTACGGGAAAGCAACTAACTGCACTAGCTGAACTAGCTTTACCTGGGTGAACTAGTTTTACAAGAGGATCAACCCGTAGTGGGACACTAAACTAATACACAGACATCAAGACACACAGACCCCCCTCATCCTAATACACAGACCTCTCCTCATCCTCAGTAAGGCAGGGATTGATCATGCTACAAATCTGGAAGCAGGCGTAGACTTCTTGTGCAGAGCCTGTGCTAGGCACAGGGCCGGGCAGGGAGAAGGAGGTGGGGCCTTATTTAAGACTGGTGTATGAGTACACCAGTTTTGATAAATGTCCTCCATTGTGCTTGTCTCTACTTGTGACCACAAATCTAAAGGTTCATTTACTTTTTTTTTTTGCAGCTTCCCTTTCTCTTACTGCAGTATTCCTATGCTGGTAACAATGACTAACATGTAAACGTCTCTCTTTACATTGTTCCCATTCTGTAAAGTGAAATCTATGTATCCCCATGGCTGGGGTTTCATGTCTCATTGCCTTAGCTACTATAGTATGAATAATTATGACCCACACTGGATAATGACACATAGAGATTAGCAATATAATGCACCCGATTGTAAGGTAGCTGTAGTGATTATCACTATGCGTTCACCATGACCTCCCACCTTGGTCTATACAGCGTCCGCTTGCGTCTTATAACTTATCCTGGAGCCCAGCCAGCGCTCTCCTTATGCTTTGTCTTGCCACATTAGTGGATGGCGGTACATTTCTGCAGCACTGTAACTAGTTCAGGCTTTAAATAACTGTCCTCATTGTCTTGTCCCGGCTGTGGCATTCTGGGAAGTCAGTGCACCTGGGAATACATCCTATCTCTTTCCCTACAGCTGCTAGATTTGAATTTTCTTATTGTATCGGCTGATGAACTCAATACAGTTTTATCAAACATGCCACCGGCTTTTCATCTACCTCCATTAACTCAGAATGGGAAGAGGAGAGGGACGGTTCTGTATAAATCAGGGAGAGATAAAACATGAAGTAATGGTTGTAAGCTGTGTGTCATATTCAATAAAACCTCTTCTGTCTTCAGGTATCTTTTTTAAATTAAGTTATATAATTCAAAATCTGGCCATGGTTGAAAGCAGGAGCATATGGGCATTCAGATAGACTGGTATTTCTCATAGACCTAAAAGACACAGCTATCTGTAAGTGGAGATAGGCAGGGTATTCCCTGAAGCTTCTCGTGATACATAGTTCTACACCCTTTCTATAAGGCGTAATAAATAATAAAGTATATACGGTAATAGTACAGTAGTAGTATTACATAGTAGTATATAATAAAGGTATTGTATCTGCCGAATTCCAAGCCTATTGCATAATGTATATGTATTGAACTCATTAATAGGACAGGATACAGTAAGCTCCACCTAGTGGTGGCAATAGGTAGAGAAAATGTCAGATTTTACATCAGAGGATTTGGAGCTCTGTATAAAAGGAGTTATAAATATACATTAAAGGGGTTGGCCACTTTATAGTAAAATTGCTCAGTGTACAGTATTGGTAACTGTACTCACTGTATATACTGACAGCAGCTCCCTGTGTACCTCATACAGCTAATATCAGAGCCCCCTGCTCTGCCCTGCGGTGTTTTGGTCCATAAGATTGCTTACATGGAGGAGCATGTGACCATGCCCCGCCCTCCAGTGTCCACACTGAGCCTGTATATGTCTATGGAGGACACAGTGGACAGGGCATGGTCACATGCTCCTCCATATCGGCCATTTTATGGACTGAAACAAAACAGAGCCGGGCAGTAGAGCCTGGTGAAGGGTGTCTGATTTTAGCTCTATGAGGTACACAGGGAGCTGTTGTCAGTATATACATTGAGCACACCTACTAATACTTTGTACTAACCTATTTTACTATAAAGTGGACAACCCCTTTAAGGATTATTCAGCACATGAACTAGATTCTAGAATTTCTCTTTTTGAGTCTGAGCAACTTGGGAGAACATTCCTGCCCTGTCAATAAAGCAATCCCTCTTTTATCAGTACAGTCACACAAACTGTAAAAACAGCAGGCAGGCGGGGCTGGGTGAGAAAAAAAGAAACATGTGAACTCACCTGTCCCTGTGCCTCCAGTGTGCCTTCCAGGAATGTGCAGAGAGCCTGGTGTGAACTGGGTCTATTTTTAATTTTTGGCTGACACACCCGCTTGCCTTTAGCCTCCTGGCAATGCAGAAGTTACACTGCTCACTGCTAGCCTTGATTGCTGCAGCTGAGTAGTGTTGTTTGATTGACAGATGCCTCTGCCTGTCCGGAACCTTGAGGATCAGGGCGCCGGTCCAATGGGGATCCGGAACAGGCTCTTGATCCTCATAAATGAAAGTTGAGCCAGTCTCTCACTGCTGGCTATTAAGGTTCATACCCTGATCCCCCTGTCTATTCCTGCGATCCCCGTTCCTAATTCCTCTGCTTGCTCAACCTGTTACCTGACCTCCCGCCTGACCTTTGACTATCCGATTGTTCCCTGATTTTGTACTGCATTGCCCATTTGGTTCTGACTTGGCTTGTTGACTTCCCTTTATTGTGTTTGTTTGTCTGTCTAGTTCTGTGTTACACTTATAGAGTATAGGGCACGTTTTTGTGGTTGTCCGCAGCTGCCAAGGGACGTTTGAGGCAAATAGGTAGGGACAGTGGGTGGGTTCAGACTTAGGGCCCACTGTTTCGTCTCATCCCTACCTCCCTGTCCTGACAGCGCGCTCCAACGTCAGATTCATCGCCGCCGGCTGTCATCTTCTGCAAGAAACCAGGTGTGTCAGTGTCCCGCCCAAGTCACTGATTGGCTGGGTGGGCAATTACTCAACTGGGGTCATGACATTGCAGCTAGAAGAGCTGCAGGACACCAGCTAATGTGACTGGGACTTGGGAGTGTCCCTGCAGAGGCATTGGAATGGGCAAATTCACTTGTTTGTTATTTTTCTCACCCATCCCCATCTGCCTGTTGTTTTTACAGTTGCTGAAACTTCTCCTTTTAAGTTATGTCACCCCTTTATATATATGAAGTTCTCAGCACCATTCTGAAGCTTTCATTCTGCACATTTCATATAAATGTATGTATGAATATACCATGTCTTTGTTCTCTCTACAGTCAAAAATGCATTTTACCATTGGTGGACATTGTAATTTGGGCGGGTCTTCACAGCCATCATCGGAATGGGCCACTCCTACTGGAGTGGAGGCAGGGATTCATCTTCTGTGGCACAGGTGCAGTAAGAGCAGATAAGGAATTGGCAACACCACTGCCCAATCATGGCTGCGGCCCAGAGAATGAATTCTGGCCTCCAGAGCATCCTATTCTGATGAAGTCACTGAGGGGGTGGGGAATAAGGTGCTGATGTAGGCAGGGAGATGGGGCACAATGGCCGTGAAGCCCTGCCCAAATTACACGGTCCGACAATGATAAAATGCATTTTTGACTGAAGGAAGAACAAAGCCATGGTTTATACAGGTAGATATGACATGTGCAGAATGTAAGCTTCAGAATGGTGCTCAGAACTCCACATATGGAAAGAGGGGTGACACTATCACTTTAAGGGACCCTCCTAACATATAGATATTGCCCAAAATAAAAAAAAACCCTTTAGGAAGAGTCAATGTGCCAGCACCTTTGGACCACTGTATTGATCTAAGCTCACATATTAGCTTCCTAGGAAGCTACTACCTGCAGCCTCCTTTAGTGTCAGGTCGTGTACTGCCTGGAATGAGCCTACCCTATGGTTGCATTCCCCTCTAGTCATCTATTGTTGTAATAAAATTAAACCTATCATTATAAATTACTTTTGACTTGTCATCAGGCATCTCTGCAGAGACCCGCTCCAATCAGGAGATAGTGTGGCAGCCATACCATCCACTCCCCAGTCACTGACTAATTCTGACAATGTAGCCTAATACACTTACATTGTTGGAATTAGGAGGCACAGGTGCTGCGCTCTCTCCTGCTATATCTCCTGATCGGAGTGGTTCTCAGTAGTGAGACCCTCTGCAATCAATAACAATTTTTCACAATTTTCACATGCCTAATGACATGCCATAAGATATTGTTTATGACATTGACTCTTTAGGGTAAATTCACACGGGCAGATCCGCCGGGAGTCTCAAACACGAAATCCGCAGCTAATCCGCAATACACGTATTATTAATAATAAGAATAATACGTGTATTGCGGATTTCGTGCGTGAGACTCCCGGCAGATCCGCCCGTGTGAATTTACCCTTAAAAGGAGATTTTATGTTTGCAACCTTCACCTTTTAGCTATAATGGCTACAAAGAGCATCTCTCATCCTGGAGGACCCTGTATGGCGCGTCTTCATTTAGACAAAAATTTTGCACAGTTTTTTAAGCGGGAAGATGCCTCAAAAATGCCCCTCCCAAAAAAAAAAAAAAAAAAAAAGACTGGCAGCAGTTTTTTCACATTATAGTGTAAATTACTAAAGGCATTTAATGATTCATGTGATTCTTTATCATGTTTTATTTTGAAGAATTGGGTAAAACGCCCAGAAAAAATGCCAATATGCCTATAGACATGATTCTTTCCCCTGCTGTTTTAACCCCCTTTAAATGTGTTTGGGGGAAAGACACCAGCGTTTCTGTGGAAGAACGTTGAATGCATAACCTACTGGGAATTCACAAAACTGCAAAGGCACTAAGAAAAAAAAACAAAGTGCCATAGCAAAAAACATCTTGTGGGTATGTGCGTTTCATTTCTCTGTATTGACTCTAAGCTTACATCTGGCTGCAGTATTTATGACCAAAAAAACCCCCACAATGTCCCAATTTTGCCATTTTTAGTGGCATCTTTAAAAAAAAAAAAACCTGGTTTGAATGCTGTATTAGGCTGGACAATCAGAAAAAAAAATGTTTAACGT
This sequence comes from Dendropsophus ebraccatus, assembly GCF_027789765.1. Lineage (NCBI taxonomy): Eukaryota > Metazoa > Chordata > Amphibia > Anura > Hylidae > Dendropsophus > Dendropsophus ebraccatus. Next base: position 214,708,123 of record NC_091454.1, on the reverse strand, counting down.
TCCAGACAGTCCTTCTATCAACACCTTTGGGGTTTTTGGCAGGAATTCCCCTGTAAATGTATGCAGTTCACAATACACCACCACCATTCCTCCCTTTGACCTACTTTGGAGGACAGACTGCTTACAGTGCATTAACTATTGCTTGTATATTATATTGTATAATATATATCCCGTGGCTCGCCATCAGAGAATATTTTAAGCCATAGAGGGATGGCTCATCGTCCTGACTGCACCGATGGTAAATGTGTAAGGAAGCCGCAGACACCTCTTTGGGGTATCTGTCTGACATCCGAAGTCATTCATAAAACCTGCATGTCTCCACCCGCCTCTGTCCTCCGCACTTGCTGAGGAGATTGGAGGATGGGAGAGAGCATTCTGTTCCAAGCAAGATGGTATCAATGAACGGTGGTTTGTCACCAAGGTAACAAGACGAAAGGTAGTCGTGGAAACCGTGTGAATGAGGCATGGCTAGTTGCCATGGAAACCTTCTGAATGGGGATAGACCCGGTGCTGTTTGACATCTCCACCCCTCCCAAAATATTACCATAAATCCATAATTTATGGATTTCAAGATATGATATTAATAGTGCAGGAAAAAAAGACTTTCCTAAAGCAGCGGGTGTGTGAACACGGACGTATACTTTATAGGATGGCGGTGGGATGAGGGGCATGAACGAAATGAAGACATTTCCTGTATAGAAAGCCCAGTGAACAGAGATGCTGCCATTCTGCTAGACTCTTACTTGTATTACCTGATGGATATTTATCTGAATGACAGCGCCTGGCTGGCCGTGGCTTCTTGTCATCAGTTTACCAAAGGTCCTGGGAGTGGGATCTGCGGTAGAGATGAGCGAACCTGGAGCATGCTCGAGTCCATCCGAACCTGAACATTCGGCATTTGATTAGCGGTGGCTGCTAAAGTTGGATAAAGCCCTAAGGCTATGTGGAAATCATGGATATAGTCATTGGCTGTATCCATGTTTTCCAGACAACCTTAGAGCTTTATCCAAGTTCAGCAGCCCCAGCTAATCAAATGCCGAACGTTCGGGTTCGGATGGACTCGAACCCGAACCTGGTTCGCTCGTCTCTAATCTGCGGTGATCAGGTGATCGTTGTGGATCCTAAATTTCTAAAGCAGTTGCCTCTAATAAGACTTACTTGTTGGTGCCAACAGATATACCTGCTACCATGATATTCATTCAGACTAAAAGAGGTACTGACAATATGCCAATAGCCAAAGAGCCAGTGTGAAGTGTGAATTACTCTCAGCATCAATGTGGTGGTGTTCAGTGATGCCATTGTTTAGATCAGGGATGGGGAACATTCGGCCCTCCAGCCTTTTTCAAAACTACAATTCCCATCATGCCTGGACAGTCAGAGCTTTAGCTTTGGATGTCCAGACATGATGGGAATTGTAGTTTTGCAAAAGGCCAGAGGGTGAAGGATCGCCATCCCTGATCTAAATGCACGTACCCCCCCTCCCCCCCCCCCCAAAAAAAAAAAACTGGTATAAAGTGAAAAATGTTATGGGACCAGCTAAGTATCACTTTACACCTTGGAGCAGAACATAGGTGTCCTACAGGAGACATTAAGTGGACGCCATGAAACATTTGTGGAGGTCCGACAAGTGGAGGCCAGACAAGTTGAGGCCATGGTCGCACTTTTAGAAAAATCCACCAACTAATGCAGATTGGCCCCATTTTACGGCTCTATGGCTACCATACAAAAAAAAACAGTTCCCTATATGAACGTGCAGATCCCTAATGAAAATATTGAGCGGTGCTTTACAGCCACAATACATGCCTTATATATGCTGATTTGATAGTCCGCCATGAGAAGGGGAAGTAACATGAATAGTAGGCTGGGTGTCACTTGTTCCAATAGAAGAAGCATGAAAGCTTATCACACGTAATTCATCCTTAGTATAAACATTTTAGCGTGAGCTCCCTCTAGAAGTGACTAAAGGCAGACAAAATTTTATTATATTAAAGAATTTGTTGTATATTAAAGAGGAGGAGCTGAGCTAAGTGTAGCAAGTGATAGATCAGTCCCCTAATCCACATTAAAGAATAACATATGAGATACACCTTCAGCTTGGCTGCTTTTCTCCCCGTTACTATAGCTCTTAAACACAGAAGATCAAAAACGTTATTTTAGGCTACTAAGCACAAATCAACCTTGCTTGTTCAGTAATCTTGCATATTGCGTATACTACAATGTATAGGGTAGAGCAAGTACCAGAGAGCATAGCAATCAATAACAATTTTTCACAATTTTCACATGCCTAATGACATGCCATAAGATATTGTTTATGACATTGACTCTTTAGGGTAAATTCACACGGGCAGATCCGCCGGGAGTCTCAAACACGAAATCCGCAGCTAATCCGCAATACACGTATTATTAATAATAAGAATAATACGTGTATTGCGGATTTCGTGCGTGAGACTCCCGGCAGATCCGCCCGTGTGAATTTACCCTTAAAAGGAGATTTTATGTTTGCAACCTTCACCTTTTAGCTATAATGGCTACAAAGAGCATCTCTCATCCTGGAGGACCCTGTATGGCGCGTCTTCATTTAGACAAAAATTTTGCACAGTTTTTTAAGCGGGAAGATGCCTCAAAAATGCCCCTCCCAAAAAAAAAAAAAAAAAAAAAAGACTGGCAGCAGTTTTTTCACATTATAGTGTAAATTACTAAAGGCATTTAATGATTCATGTGATTCTTTATCATGTTTTATTTTGAAGAATTGGGTAAAACGCCCAGAAAAAATGCCAATATGCCTATAGACATGATTCTTTCCCCTGCTGTTTTAACCCCCTTTAAATGTGTTTGGGGGAAAGACACCAGCGTTTCTGTGGAAGAACGTTGAATGCATAACCTACTGGGAATTCACAAAACTGCAAAGGCACTAAGAAAAAAAAACAAAGTGCCATAGCAAAAAACATCTTGTGGGTATGTGCGTTTCATTTCTCTGTATTGACTCTAAGCTTACATCTGGCTGCAGTATTTATGACCAAAAAAACCCCCACAATGTCCCAATTTTGCCATTTTTAGTGGCATCTTTAAAAAAAAAAAAACCTGGTTTGAATGCTGTATTAGGCTGGACAATCAGAAAAAAAAATGTTTAACGTTCCAGACAGTCCTTCTATCAACACCTTTGGGGTTTTTGGCAGGAATTCCCCTGTAAATGTATGCAGTTCACAATACACCACCACCATTCCTCCCTTTGACCTACTTTGGAGGACAGACTGCTTACAGTGCATTAACTATTGCTTGTATATTATATTGTATAATATATATCCCGTGGCTCGCCATCAGAGAATATTTTAAGCCATAGAGGGATGGCTCATCGTCCTGACTGCACCGATGGTAAATGTGTAAGGAAGCCGCAGACACCTCTTTGGGGTATCTGTCTGACATCCGAAGTCATTCATAAAACCTGCATGTCTCCACCCGCCTCTGTCCTCCGCACTTGCTGAGGAGATTGGAGGATGGGAGAGAGCATTCTGTTCCAAGCAAGATGGTATCAATGAACGGTGGTTTGTCACCAAGGTAACAAGACGAAAGGTAGTCGTGGAAACCGTGTGAATGAGGCATGGCTAGTTGCCATGGAAACCTTCTGAATGGGGATAGACCCGGTGCTGTTTGACATCTCCACCCCTCCCAAAATATTACCATAAATCCATAATTTATGGATTTCAAGATATGATATTAATAGTGCAGGAAAAAAAGACTTTCCTAAAGCAGCGGGTGTGTGAACACGGACGTATACTTTATAGGATGGCGGTGGGATGAGGGGCATGAACGAAATGAAGACATTTCCTGTATAGAAAGCCCAGTGAACAGAGATGCTGCCATTCTGCTAGACTCTTACTTGTATTACCTGATGGATATTTATCTGAATGACAGCGCCTGGCTGGCCGTGGCTTCTTGTCATCAGTTTACCAAAGGTCCTGGGAGTGGGATCTGCGGTAGAGATGAGCGAACCTGGAGCATGCTCGAGTCCATCCGAACCTGAACATTCGGCATTTGATTAGCGGTGGCTGCTAAAGTTGGATAAAGCCCTAAGGCTATGTGGAAATCATGGATATAGTCATTGGCTGTATCCATGTTTTCCAGACAACCTTAGAGCTTTATCCAAGTTCAGCAGCCCCAGCTAATCAAATGCCGAACGTTCGGGTTCGGATGGACTCGAACCCGAACCTGGTTCGCTCGTCTCTAATCTGCGGTGATCAGGTGATCGTTGTGGATCCTAAATTTCTAAAGCAGTTGCCTCTAATAAGACTTACTTGTTGGTGCCAACAGATATACCTGCTACCATGATATTCATTCAGACTAAAAGAGGTACTGACAATATGCCAATAGCCAAAGAGCCAGTGTGAAGTGTGAATTACTCTCAGCATCAATGTGGTGGTGTTCAGTGATGCCATTGTTTAGATCAGGGATGGGGAACATTCGGCCCTCCAGCCTTTTTCAAAACTACAATTCCCATCATGCCTGGACAGTCAGAGCTTTAGCTTTGGATGTCCAGACATGATGGGAATTGTAGTTTTGCAAAAGGCCAGAGGGTGAAGGATCGCCATCCCTGATCTAAATGCACGTACCCCCCCTCCCCCCCCCCCCAAAAAAAAAAAACTGGTATAAAGTGAAAAATGTTATGGGACCAGCTAAGTATCACTTTACACCTTGGAGCAGAACATAGGTGTCCTACAGGAGACATTAAGTGGACGCCATGAAACATTTGTGGAGGTCCGACAAGTGGAGGCCAGACAAGTTGAGGCCATGGTCGCACTTTTAGAAAAATCCACCAACTAATGCAGATTGGCCCCATTTTACGGCTCTATGGCTACCATACAAAAAAAAACAGTTCCCTATATGAACGTGCAGATCCCTAATGAAAATATTGAGCGGTGCTTTACAGCCACAATACATGCCTTATATATGCTGATTTGATAGTCCGCCATGAGAAGGGGAAGTAACATGAATAGTAGGCTGGGTGTCACTTGTTCCAATAGAAGAAGCATGAAAGCTTATCACACGTAATTCATCCTTAGTATAAACATTTTAGCGTGAGCTCCCTCTAGAAGTGACTAAAGGCAGACAAAATTTTATTATATTAAAGAATTTGTTGTATATTAAAGAGGAGGAGCTGAGCTAAGTGTAGCAAGTGATAGATCAGTCCCCTAATCCACATTAAAGAATAACATATGAGATACACCTTCAGCTTGGCTGCTTTTCTCCCCGTTACTATAGCTCTTAAACACAGAAGATCAAAAACGTTATTTTAGGCTACTAAGCACAAATCAACCTTGCTTGTTCAGTAATCTTGCATATTGCGTATACTACAATGTATAGGGTAGAGCAAGTACCAGAGAGCATAGCATTATAGAGGCTCTGGATTACTGTACAATGATGAATAATATTGAATCTTCAATCAATCTGAGCATTTAATTGTAATGTCAATGTTTATAGTTAGGGTTAAGAATTGTAAAGTTGTATGTGGATCATGCAGCAGGTTGAAGGCATAAATAGATCCGTATCAAGGAAGACTGATAGAGAAATAATGACATGTCTTTGGAATAATATCTATAATAACTATACTGTGTCTATTATACCAGAATATTATACAATAATACACTGAGATCTATCTATCTATCTCCTATCTATCTATCTATCTATCTATCTATCTATCTATCTATCTATCTATCTATCTGTCTATCTATCTATCTATCTATCTCCTATCTATCTATCTATCTATCTATCTATCTCCTATCTCCTATCTATCTATCTATCTATCTATCTAAGAAAAGTAATGGCTGAACGGCACTGTGCTTCCAGCTTCCAGCCGGTGGGTGCTCGTCCTTGGTAGTCGACCCCCAACTCCACAGGATAGAAAATCAAAAACAGGTAGACGGCACTCCAATCAAGTGAATAGGTGCAAGTTTATTCACCAGTATACGTACAGCTGTACGTATACGGGTGAATAAACTTGCACCTATTCACTTGATTGGAGTGCCGTCTACCTGTTTTTGATTTTCTATCTATCTATCTATCTATCTATCTATCTATCTATCTATCTATCTCCTATCTATCTATCTATCTATCTATCTATCTATCTATCTATCTATCTATCTCCTATCTATCTATCTATCTATCTATCTATCTATCTATCTATCTATCTATCTTGTTCATTGCTCTGGTGACGTTTTAACATTCAACTTAAATTTACCATTTCAACAAAATTAAAGCAGGTTATCAACTCTAACCAGCTGATATGTCCCTATAGCGGACGGGGCGCTGAGCAAATTTACCTTCAGTCTGGTGCTGTTTTCTAGTACTTCGTAGTTTAATCCATATGCTAATTAGTCACTTTGGTGCACTAGGTGGGGGGCTACCCTCATCTAATGAACAGCTGCCCCGTCCCTCCTAATAAATACTGGGGCACCACTCCGCAGTGACATCACTCCAGTGCTCCTCACCGCAGACTGCCGGATGAATATTTATTAGAAGGGGCAGGCCGGATCGGTGCACTAAAGCTGGTAGTCTTGCCCCCAGTGCACTGAACAGCCTGATAAGTAAACTACAAAGAACACAAAAATGGCAGCAAGGATTACAGTAAGAAACTTGCTTTCATTATTAGTGCCCTGGGGTGTATAGGGACATATCAGAAGGTTAGATGCTTCTAACCTGCTGAACGTTTCCCTTTAAAGGGGAACTCCACATAAGGAAAACTTGTTTTCTATTAAAAGTTATATAGATGTGTCTATACAATGTATTACCATATCTGTGAGGTTCTGCCACACTGGTAGCTGATTGACATTAGCGTGTGTTTGCTGAGCACAGGCTGATGATGCAGACATCAGGGTGTGATGTCACAGGAGGCGTGCAGAAGCAGGTGCAGCAAAATCACTGATTGTGCAAAACTCTGCAGTGAAATTAGGGCTGTGTTCACACATGCTGGAGTCTCATTGAAGTACTGCAGCGTATTCACAAAAATGATGCAGTAACACAATTGATGCTAAATGATGCTAAACGGCACAGAGGATCAGAGCTGGCACTGCCACCTGCACAAAAAACGAGGCATAAACAGTATATCCCATGTAACCTAATATCGGATAAAGTCATTGTGGGGCTCAACCTCAAAGATTGAAGATGCTTGATCATAATATGTGCAGGGAGATGAAAAGGAAAAAAATTAAAACTAAATTAAAAAAGTTCTTTACTTTATTCCAATATCTGTATTACACGTTGAGAATACAGGGTGCTGGGGGGGGGCACAATGAAATGATAAAGTGCTGCAAATAATTCAGTAACACAATGAAACTGCAATGTGCGAACACAGCCTAGATGTTCTGCAATAGCTTTGGGCAGGGAATAGGCAGGGTGTAGGTGTAGGACTGTGATGAACAGCTGAGGGAAAGCATTGCATTCTGGGACCTGTAGTACTGTGTACAACTGCTCAATCAGGAAGTACAGCTACACCATACAGAATAAAAAAAAAACCCAAACAAATGGATTTTTGGTAGTTTCACAACTAAGATAGGTAAGTAATGCTTTATGCTTCTGTGGAAGTTTCATCCCCCCCCCCCTCTACCTGGAGTTCCCCTATAAAATAATAGTGCAAGGCAATTTAAGAAACTTTATGTCTTAGCAGAAAAAAGTCTCTTTTCCTACTTATTATTGCTTTTCTCTTCTTTCCTGTGAACACACTGCACAGAACTGCACAGTAGTTTCCTGTTAGATTATCTCACTGAGGGATCAGATTACAGCTGCCTACAAAAGTCTATGGAGAGGGTAGGGGAAATAAACATAGGCAGAGATACACAGGAAAGGCTCCTGCAGCTTATAATGAGTGTTAAATCTCATCAAAGTACCTATCTATTAAGAATGTGCCATCAATGTCTGCTCAGTGGGGTCTGGCTTATCTTACCCATGTTAGTTACCCAATAGAATAAATGACAGGTGTGCCCATAATCAGTGGATATGATTAAGGTTAATTAAAGGGTTATCCAGCGCTACAAAAACATGGCCACTTTTTCCCTACTGTTGTCTCCAGTTTGGGTGGGGTTTTGAAACTCAGTTTCATTAAAGTAAATGGAGCTTAATTACAAACCGCACCTGAACTGGAGACAACAGTAGGGGGAAAAGTGGCCATGTTTTTGTAGCGCTGGATAACCCCTTTAAGGTAGATTAAGGATACGTTTACACTACATATTTTTTCTGCCGTTTTGCAGCCGGCTAAAACTAAAGCTAATGATACATATGTATTTTCAGCTCAAAATGATAGCCATTCAAAAATACAAACGATACAAGGTTCCACAACTTCTTAAGGTAGTATCAAAAACTTTATTGGTAGATTTAAAAATAATAAAAACTTTAAAACCTTAAGGAGCTGTGGAACCTTTTGGAATTACCTACACGGGTGACGGCCCGCTTCATGACCCACACGCTCCATTTTCTCCTGAGAACTGTGCCAGATACTTATTACTACTTGCTTGAGGGTGAGCTGATTCCCCCCCCCCCCTTTTTTTGCAATATTGATTCAAAAATACAGGCATAAAACTGAAAAAATATGTTGTGTAAACATAGCCTAAAGAGTATTGCGGTTTCTGGTGTACCGAAGTCTGGTAACTTCTGCTGCATTACAGCAATAGAACAACACACTGACTACCCCATAGTAAATTACAATGAGATCTAACTATCCATTTTTAGTATTAGCCAGATTCTGGCTATGGGCAGGACTATAAAATCATGCTGAGTATACCCACATAATGCTGTTATTAAGCTGAGTAAAGGGGATTTTCCCCTAGAACACTAAATCGTACTTGATTTCATTGAGTAGCCAGTAGTCATTGCTTTATAAGACGGAGAAGCTTCCCTGAACTGATATATGTTCCCGGAGGGTGAGTGTGTGCTGACTCATCTCTCTGCTGCACAGAAGCCAGCGCTAAATGACTCTGACCCTTATGCCATTTTTGTTAATCATCCTAAAACACTTAACCCTTTGGGATTCAGCTTAAATACAGCATCATGAGCTAAAGCCCTGTAACATTAAATGCTTTACAGGGGTAATAAGAGATCTGAATATCTGTAATAAGATGCTCCAGGGTGATACAAGGCCCAGGAACCAGAATATTGTAATAAGATATTACAGGGGTAATAAGAGGATCAGGAGCCGGGTTAGTGCAATAAGATGTTACAGGGGTAATAAGAGGATCAGGAGCCGGGTTACTGTAATAAGATTTTACAGGGTAATAAGAAGTTTAGGAGCCGGGTTACTGTAATAAGATTTTACAGGGTAATAAGAGGATCAGGAGCCGGGTTACTGTAATAAGATGTTACAGGGTAATAAGAGGATCAGGAGCCGGGTTACTGTAATAGGATGTTACAGGGTAATAAGAGGATCAGGAGCCCGGTCACTGTAATAAGATGTTACAGGGTAATAACAGGATCAGGAGCCGGGTTACTGTAATAAGATGTTACAGGGGTAATAAGAGGATCAGGAGCCGGGTTACTGTAATAAGATGTTACAGGGTAATAAGAGGATCAGGAGCCGGGTTACTGTAATAAGATGTTACAGGGGGTAATAAGAGGATGAGGAGCCGGGTTACTGTAATAAGATGTTACAGGGTAATAAGAGGATCAGGAGCCGGGTTACTGTAATAAGATGTTACAGGGGTAATAAGAGGATCAGGAGCCGGGTTACTGTAATAAGATGTTACAGGGGTAATAAGAGGATCAGGAGCTGGGTTACTGTAATAAGATGTTACAGGGTAATAAGAGGATCAGGAGCCGGGTTACTGTAATAAGATGTTACAGGGTAATAAGAGGATCAGGAGCCGGGTTACTGTAATAACATGTTACAGGGGTAATAAGAGGATCAGGAGCCGGGTTACTGTAATAAGATGTTACAGGGTAATAAGAGGGTCAGGAGCCGGGTTACTGTAATAGGATGTTACTGGAGTAATAAGAGGATCAGGAGCCGGGTTACTGTAATAAGATGTTACAGGGGTAATAAGAGGATCAGGAGCCGAGTTACTGTAATAAGATGTTACAGGGGTAATAAGAGGATCAGGAGCCGGATTACTGTAATTAGATGTTACAGGGGTAATAAGAGGATCAGGAGCCGGGTTACTGTAATAACATGTGATAGGGTAATAAGAGGATCAGGAGCCGGGTTACTGTAATAAGATGTTACAGGGTAATAAGAGGATCAGGAGCCGGGTTACTGTAATAAGATGTTACAGGGGTAATAAGAGGATCAGGAGCCGGGTTACTGTAATAAGATGTTATAGGGTAATAAGAGGATCAGGAGCCGGGGTACTGTAATAAGATGTTACAGGGTAATAAGAGGATCAGGAGCCGGGTTACTGTAATAAGATGTTACAGGGGTAATAAGAGGATCAGGAGCCGGGTTACTGTAATAAGATGTTACAGGGGTAATAAGAGGATCAGGAGCCGGGTTACTGTAATAAGGTGTTACAGGGGTAATAAGAGGATCAGGAGCCGGGTTACTGTAATAAGATGTTACAGGGTAACAAGAGGATCAGGAGCCGGGTTACTGTAATAAGATGTTACAGGGGTAATAAGGGGATCAGGAGCCGGGTTACTGTAATAAGATGTTACAGGGTAATAAGAGGACCAAGAGCCGGGTTACTGTAATAAGATGTTACAGGGGTAATAAGAGGATCAGGAGCCGGGTTACTGTAATAAAATGTTACAGGGGTAATAAGAGGCTCAGGAGACGGATTACTGTTATAAGATGTTACAGGGTAATAAAAGGATCAGGAGCCGGGTTACTGTAATAAGATGTTACAGGGGTAATAAGAGGATCAGGAGCCGGGTTACTGTAATAAGATGTTACAGGGGTAATAAGAGGCTCAGGAGCCAGGTTACTGTAATAAGATGTTACAGGGGTAATAAGAGGATCAGGAGCCGGGTTACTGTAATAAGATGTTACAGGGTTAAAAGAGGATCAGGAGCCGGGTTACTGTAATAAGATGTTACAGGGGTAATAAGAGGATCAGGAGCCGGGTTACTGTAATAAGATGTTACAGGGTAATAAGAGGATCAGGAGCCGGGTTACTGTAATAAGATGTTACAGGGGTAATAAGAGGATCAGGAGCCGGGTTACTGTAATAAAATGTTACAGGGGTAATAAGAGGCTCAGGAGACGGATTACTGTTATAAGATGTTACAGGGTAATAAAAGGATCAGGAGCCGGGTTACTGTAATAAGATGTTACAGGGGTAATAAGAGGCTCAGGAGCCGGGTTACTGTAATAAGATGTTACAGGGGTAATAAGAGGCTCAGGAGCTGGGTTACTGTAATAAGATGTTACAGGGTTAAAAGAGGATCAGGAGCCGGGTTACTGTAATAAGATGTTACAGGGGTAATAAGAGGATCAGGAGCCGGGTTACTGTAATAAGATGTTACAGGGGTAATAAGTGGATCAGGAGCCGGGTTACTGTAATAAGATGTTACAGGGGTAATAAGAGGCTCAGGAGCCGGGTTACTGTAATAAGATGTTACAGGGGTAATAAGAGGATCAGGAGCCGGGTTACTGTAATAAGATGTTACAGGGTAATAAGAGGATCAGGAGTCGGGTTACTGTATTATAATAGTCAATAAAACATTCTAAAAAGGGCAATTCTCTTTTTTGTTTGGCCCATTACCTCTTAAAAATAATAAGAATTTGCAATTGTATGTTTGAAAAAGAACTTTCCCTCCAGCACCCACTTCACCTGCCTGCAAACACTAAAGTGGCGCTCAGGTCAATACATGGCCACCACTGACTTATATTATACACCCCACTTATTTTTCACGAATAAGGGAGCTAACTAGAAAACAAAAAGCCTGAAAAAATACTGCATACTGAAAAGAGATGTTAGTATGTTCTTCAGTCCTTTACTTTTCCCCCATCTTTAGGATACTCTTTGGTAGATGACTGCTGTGGGTGCAGTAATGAATATTAAATGACCCTGAAGTGATATAGTAATTGTATATAATCTTTTCCTGCAGAATTATCGCATCTACTGGGCCAGAGTTTGATCTGCGGACCCTCCGAGCTGTTCGTGTGCTGCGGCCCCTGAAGCTGGTATCTGGAATTCCAAGTACGTCAATAAAGTTTTTCGTTATTGATAATAAAAGCTGTTCGCTGTTTGTTATCTCAATCCTATGGTCGCTAATGACCTAGTGTTGCTTTGTCACAATGGTTTGTCTTTAAACCTGACATCAGCCCCAGTATACTGCCCTGCTAAGTGGTGCCCAAATGGGGCAAAACTTATGTTAATGTGTATGAAGTAGAGTATAAAATCTTCCTTTTCCCAAGCCTCCATAGGGTGGAGGGGTTTAGCTGGGGGACCCTTTACCCCCAGCTCCTGGCACAGCTTCTGCTCGGAGAAGGAGGTGACTCATATTTGGCTCTTATTCTTCATTCATCAGTTTAGTGATTGGTACTGGAATGTATGAGAATATATTGATCTCACGTCTTACGCCGTATCTCATACGTTTCATTATCAGCATTCATCTTATTAATAGCCAGTAAGTGTGGACATATGACAGACGCTCTGCTAGAGCTGCCACTTCCCCAGGTGAAGCGTTGCCAGCCCTTCTGTGACCAGGCCTTTCCTGTCACCGATGCAGAACCTGCCGTCCAGGAAATGTGTCACCAAGGGGATATGTGCCAGATGACCACATTTATAGTTAGTCATCGTAAACAGAGCAGAGGTTTAACCCTTTAAAAAAGCCTCCATAATATATGGCCATGGCTGGAAAATGCTCTCTGCATAGGATGAATGTGCGGAGGGGTTATGGCTGCCCTCATACTACAAGTGAATGTTTCAGATAACCTTGTGACTATGAAATTATTATTTTTTTTTTATAGTGATTTTCTAAAGACAATGAGGCATCTGTACATACTGGGCTGACCTGCAGTACCAGGCACAACCTGCAGGGGTACCAGGTGTATTGAGAACAGTGAAGGAGCATGTAAAACTAGGACATGACTGGAATAGCTTCCACACCAGAAATAAATCTGTCACTTCTGGAGCTTTTTATTAACAAATCAGGTTAATCTGGAAACTAAGTGAGACAATAGGAGTCCTATTCCTTCTTCTAATTCTCAATAGGCAGCCAGCGAGCTCCATGATTATGGCTATTACTTTTACCAAATGATGTTGTTGTATATCGCTGTATATATAGGACAGCCATATACAGGAGGTGCATTCTTTGCTGCAGTCTTATCACTTCCCTTAGCACATGGTATATATTTTATATTGTTTATTTACATGGAGCAGATCTTGTCTGGTCTCTGGTTAGGGTCCTATTACACGGAGCGATTTTTAACGAATAGCGACTAACCATAAACGAACGCAAATGAGATTGTTTATCGTTAGCCTGCAATCGTTCACCATATTACACAGAACAAGAATTGTTAGATATGATTACTATGTTACGTTACTTTGATCGTTTATTCCTTCTGATCCAAGCAAAACAATGAACAATGTGCAATTACACTGAATGATTAGTGAAAAAATACAGAACTTGAGCGAACAAATGTGGAATTACTGTGAACGATTAGTGATAATTTTAGGATCAGATCTAAATGAACGAATAACAACATACGAATGATTTTTTGATCGTTGCCTGCAATTACACAGAATGATTCTCGTTTAAATTCAAACGATATAACGATTTTTCGCACGATAATCGTCCCGTGTAATAGGGCCCTTAGTCTAACTGAGGTTCTTTTTGTCTCCTGCAGGTTTACAAGTGGTCCTGAAGTCCATTATGAAAGCCATGATTCCTCTGCTCCAGATTGGGTTGCTCCTGTTCTTTGCTATTCTCATCTTTGCTATCATTGGACTTGACTTCTACATAGGCAAATTCCATAATTCTTGCTACGAACCCTATGGAGGTGAGCCTATCTAATAGACCCATGACCTTGGTCATTTACCTTTAGGGCATATGGAGAGCTTCCACATGGCACTTGGCTCTCTAAAGTCGATCTATTACACCATGCTATATTCAGATCCAAAAAGGTTAATATCGTAATATATATTTATACAGGTCAGAGCTTCTTTTTTCTGATAAAGAACTCTAATGGTGCGTTTACACAGAGAGATTTATCTGACAGATTTTTGAAGCCAAAACCAGGAATGGATTTGAAAAGAGGATAGATCCCAGTCTTTCCTTTATGACCTGATCCCTGTTTATAGTCTGTTCCTGGCTTTGGCTTCAAAGATCTGTCAGATAAATCTGTCTGTGTAAACGCATCATTAGGGTCCATTTACACAGAAAGATTATCTGACAGATTATCTGCCAAAGATTTGAAGCCAAAACCAGGAACGGACTATAAACAGAGAACAGGTCATAAAGGAAAGCCTGAGATTTATCTTCTTTTCAAATACATTCCTGGCTTTGGCTTCAAATCTTTGGCAGATAATCTGTCAGATAATCTTTCTGTGTAAATGGACCCTTTCTTCTTTGTTTAGGCATAGAGTTAAAGATGTACTCTGGAAAAGAAATAACTGGTTTATTAAAGCGACTCTGTACGACTCTGACCCTCCCCCCCAAACCACTTGTACCTTCAGATAGCTGCTTTTAATCCAAGATCTGTCCTGGGGTCCGTTCGGCAGCTTCGTGCCCTATGGCCGGGGCTTACATTGTGTATGCATTAGGCTGGCACAACCTCTCTGTCCCTCCTCCCCACCCTCTTCATCATTAGGAATGCCACTGGAACATTTTCTCCTGTGTGAACATTGCACAGGTGCCTTAACGATCCAGCCCATGTTCAGTAGTCACACAGCTGCCGAATAGTAGGCAATCTGCCTGGAGCATTCCTAATGATGAAGAGGGTGGGGAGGAGGGACGGAGATGTGGTGCCAGTCTAATGCATACACAATCTAAGCCACGGCCATAGGGCACGAAGCTGCCAGTTTAAAAGTTGTTTTTTTATGACAATAACTGCATCACCTGCCGAACAGACCCCAGGACAGATCTTGGATTAAAAGCAGCTATCCGAAGGTACAAGCGGTTTGGGGGGGGGGGGGGGGGGGGGGGGGTCAGATTGTGGGTACAGAGTCGCTTTAAAGTTATATAGATTGGTGGTGAGGGACAGTCTTCATTTCTTCTATTACAAGTTACATTATATTGCACAAATATTAATGTGGCCCTTCCATGGTGTCACTTTGTAATGTGATATGCCAGGTGAAGATGCTTAGATGACATGTCCATTTTGTCACCTCAATATTAATGTTATACTTTTATGTTTTTACTTATTCATTTCAAGGTAAACTTTCTTTAGGGTCTCGGTTTTCATGTAAGCCTAACACTTGTTCCACATTTTTTTGTACGTTTTCATCCTGAAAAAAGTTAATTTGTATTATTCCGAAAAACAGATTACCATATTTCCTTAAAGGGGTTGCTACTGACAGCAGCTCCCTGTGTACCACATAGAGCTAAAATCAGACTCCCCTCCTCCAGGCTGTGCTGTCCTGCTTTGTGGTGAGTCTGTCCATAAGATGGCCGACATGGAGGAGCATGTGACCATGCCCTGTCTCCAGTGTCCCCCATAGGCATATATAGGCTCAGTGGTGGACACTGGGGGGGGCGAACATTGTCACATGATCCTCCATGTCAGCCATCTTATGGACAGACTCACCATAGAGCAGGACAGCACAGCCTGGAAGGGGGGGGGGGGGCTGATATTAGCTCTATGAGCTACTGTCAGTATATGCAGTGAGTACACTTACTAATACTGTACACTGAACTGTTTACTATAAAGTGGCCAACCCCTTTAACTATGCTAGCAAACAGCCATGATATATATGGCCAGATTTAGAATATGTTCTCATATGTTAGGTCAATGTCTGCACTGATCTATATACATAGGTTTAATGGTTTCTCTGGTTCTTTCGTAGATGAAATACAAGAGGAAGGCCTTTGTGGCAATGATACGTCGTCACGGAAGTGCCCCCCTGGCACTGTATGCTATGACAAATGGGAGGGGCCTAATAATGGCATCACACAGTTTGACAACATCCTGTTTGCTGTGCTCACTGTGTTTCAGTGTATAACTATGGAGGGCTGGACAGATATTTTGTACCATGTAAGTATATACTGTATATGTATAATAGAAGATTCCAGTCATAAAGCAAAAATAAACAGTGTCCCCTAAATTACAGTTACATTTTATTAGCATTGATGCTACTAACAATTCAGCAGGGTTGCTTATATATCCCGTGTTACTGCATCGATACACTTGGGTCTGAGAGCTGGACTTCTGCAAGCCGGGCTGACAGCTGGTGCTGAAGAGGCACGATGAATAGCTGCACATACGTGAGGGCTTAATGAGTATGAATTCTGCAGAGTCAGGGTAAAGAGGGAAGAATGGTGAGGGACAGAGAATAAGAGACGCAGAGGGCTAGATACAGACAGAACATTGTGGAAAAATCTGCAGAATGAGGGCATGCTGGCTTCTGAAAATAGCTTTAACCATTGTGTTACAGCTCTAACCAAAATGGGAATAGGTAGAGCATGAACTGATAAGAAAGGAACAAAAAATAGTCAAGAATGTAGATTAATAGTGGATAGTATAAATGGATGGCATGTAGGATTGGCCATGAATGGGGACAGATGAATCCAGAAGAGAGTATGAATGGGTAGTGTATCAGAAGGGAGTATAAATGGGGAAAGATGAATGAGAAGAGAGTATGAATGGGGAGAGATGGATGAAGATGAGAGTATGAATGGATAGGGAGAGATGTATCAGAAGAGAGTATGAAGAGGGGGAGATATATATGAGAACAGAGTATAAATGGGGAGAGATGGATGAAGAACAGAGTATGAATGGATGGGGAAAGATGTATCAGAAGGGAGTATGAAGAGGGGGAGATATATATGAGAACAGAGTATAAATGGGGAGAGATGGATGAAGATGAGAGTAATAATGGATGGGGAGAGATGTATCAGAAGGGAGTATGAAGGGGGAGGGAGATATATGAGAACAGAGTATGAATAGGGAGAGATGGATGAAGATGAGAGTAATAATGGATGGGGAGAGATGTATCAGAAGGGAGTATGAAGAGGGAGAGATAGATGAGAACAGAGCATGAATGGAGAGAGATGGATGAAGAAGAGAATATGAATGGATGGGGAAAGATGTATCAGAAGGGAGTATAAAGGGGGAGGGAGATATATGAGAACAGAGTATGAATGGGGAGAGATGGATGAAGAAGAAAGTATAAATGGATGGGGAAAGATGTATCAGGAGTATGAATGGACAGAGTATGAATAGGGAGAGATGTGTGAGAAAAGAGCATGAATTGGGTATGAACTGAGAGTTGGATGGAAACAATAGTATAAAAGGATATAATGTATGACTATATAGATACAGATGGGCAGACTATCATTGGGCAGGTCTGGGTAGAGAAGAAGAGTAAGAATGGATACATATATGTGTTGGAGAGTTTGTGTTCAGATAGGATTGGATTTAGGAGAGAATGTGCATGGTAGAGATAAAAAGTGAAAACTGTATTAAAAGATAGGATATCAGACTGTGCATGAATAGGCAGCTATACATAGTATTGTATAGCATAGAGACTGAATGGGCAGTGAAAATGAAGGAAGAAGGGTAGAGTATGAATTCATGGGAAGGTATGAATAGTAAGAGACGGACATAGGAGAGTGTATGAATAGGAAGAGAGAGACGTACTGTAGGCATGTGTATGAATAGGAAGAGAGGAACATAGGAGAGTGTATGAATAGGAAGAGAGAGACGTACTGTAGGCATGTGTATGAATAGGAAGAGAGGAACATAGGAGAGTGTATGAATAGGAAGAGAGAGACGTACTGTAGGCATGTGTATGAATGGGAAGAGATGGACATAGGAGATTGTATGAATAGGAAGAGATGGATGTAGGAGAGTGTATGAATAGGAAGAGATGAACGTAGGAGAGTGTATGAATAGGAAGAGATGGACATAGGAGAGTGTATGAATGGGAAGAGATGGACGTAGGAGAGTGTATGAACGGAAAGAGATGGACGTAGGAGAGTGTGTGAATGGGAAGAAATGAAAGTAGGAGAGTGTATGAATGGGAAGAAATGAAAGTAGGAGAGTGTATGAATAGGAAGAAGTGGGAGAGTGTATGAATGGGAAGAAATGAAAGTAGGAGAGTGTATAAATGGGAAGAGATGGACGTAGGAGAGTGTATGAAAAGGAAGAGATGGATGTAGGAGATTGTATGAATAGGAAGAGATGGATGTAGGAGAGTGTATGAATAGGAAGAGATGGACGTAGGAGAGTGTATGAATGGGAAGAGATGGACGTAGGAGAGTGTATGAATGGGAAGAAATGAAAGTAGGAGAGTGTATGAATGGGAAGAAATGAAAGTAGGAGAGTGTATGAATAGGAAGAAATGGAAGTAGGAGAGTGTATGAATAGGAAGAGATGGATGTAGGAGAGTGTATGAATGGGAAGAGATGGATGTAGGAGAGTGTATGAATAGGAATAGATGGATGTAGGAGAATGTATTAGTGGGAAGAGATGAAAGTAGGAATGTGTAGGAACGGGAAGAGATGGACGTTGGAGAGTGTATGAATGGGAACAGATGGAAACAGAAGAGTGTATGAATAGGAAGAGATGGACATAGGACAGTGTATGAATAGGAAGAGATGGATGTAGGAGAGTGTATGAATGGGAAGAGATGGATGTAGGAGAGTGTATGAATGGGAAGAGATGGATGTAGGAGAGTGTATGAATGGGAAGAAATGGACGTAGGAGAGTGTATGAATAGGAATAGATGGATGTAAGAGAGTGTATGAATAGGAAGAGATGGATGTAGGAGAGTGTATGAATGGGAAGAAATGAAAGTAGGAGAGTGTATGAATGGGAACAGATGGAAACAGAAGAGTGTATGAATAGGAAGAGATGGACATAGGACAGTGTATGAATAGGAAGAGATGGATGTAGGAGAGTGTATGAATAGGAAGAGATGGACGTAGGAGAGTGTATGAATGGGAAGAAATGGACGTAGGAGAGTGTATGAATAGGAAGAGATGGATGTAGGAGAGTGTATGAATGGGAAGAGATGGATGTAGGAGAGTGTATGAATGGGAAGAGATGGATGTAGGAGAGTGTATGAATGGGAAGAAATGGACGTAGGAGAGTGTATGAATAGGAATAGATGGATGTAAGAGAGTGTATGAATAGGAAGAGATGGATGTAGGAGAGTGTATGAATGGGAAGAAATGAAAGTAGGAGAGTGTATGAATGGGAAGAAATGGACGTAGGAGAGTGTATGAATAGGAATAGATGGATGTAAGAGAGTGTATGAATAGGAAGAGATGGATGTAGGAGAGTGTATGAATGGGAAGAAATGAAAGTAGGAGAGAGTATGAATGGGAAGAAATGAAAGTAGGAGAGTTTATGAATAGGAAGAAATGGATGTAGGAGAGTGTATGAATAAGAAGAGATGGACGTAGGAGAGTGTATGAATGGGAAGAAATGGACGTAGGAGAGTGTATGAATAGGAAGAGATGGAAGTAGGAGAGTGTATGAATAGGAAAAGATGGATGTAGGAGAGTGTATGAATGAGTAGAGATGGATGTAGGAGAGTGTATGAATGGGAAGAGATGGATGTAGGAGAGTGTATGAATGAGTAGAGATGGATGTAGGAGAGTGTATGAATAGGAAGAGATGGACATAGGACAGTGTATGAATAGGAAGAGATGGACGTAGGAGAGTGTATGAATAGGAAGAAATGGACGTAGGAGAGTGTATGAATAGGAAGAGATGGACGTAGGAGAGTGTATAAATAGGAAGAGATGGACGTAGGAGAGTGTATGAATAGGAAGAGATGGACGTAGAAGAGTGTAGACATAGAGTGTATGAATGGGAAGAAATGAAAGTAGGAGAGTGTATGAATGGGAAGAAATGAAAGTAGGAGAGTGTATAAATGGGAAGAAATGAAAGTAGGAGAGTGTATGAATGGGAAGAAATGAAAGTAGGAGAGTGTATGAATAGGATGAAATGGAAGTAGGAGAGTGTATGAATAGGAAGAGATGGATGTAGGAGAGTGTATGAATGGGAAGAGATGGATGTAGGAGAGTGTATGAATGGGAAGAGATGGACGTAGGAGAGTGTATGAATGGGAAGAAATGGACGTAGGAGAGTGTATGAATGGGAAGAGATGGACGTAGGAGAGTGTATGAATAGGAAGAGATGGATGTAGGAGAGTGTATGAATAGGAAGAGATGGACGTAAGAGAGTGTATGAATGGGAAGAGATGGACGTAGGAGAGTGTATGAATAGGAAGAGATGGATGTAGGAGAGTGTATGAATAGGAAGAGATGGACGTAGGAGAGTGTATGAATGGGAAGAAATGGACGTAGGAGAGTGTATAAATAGGAAGATATGGAAGTAGGAGAGTGTATGAATAGGAAGAGATGGATGTAGGAGAGTGTATGAATGGGAAGAGATGGATGTAGGAGAGTGTATGAATGGGAAGAGATGGACGTAGGAGAGTGTATGAATGGGAAGAAATGGACGTAGGAGAGTGTATGAATAGGAAGAGATGGACGTAGGAGAGTGTATAAATAGGAAGAGATGGACGTAGGAGAGTGTATGAATAGGAAGAGATGGACGTAGAAGAGTGTAGACATAGAGTGTATGAATGGGAAGAAATGAAAGTAGGAGAGTGTATGAATGGGAAGAAATGAAAGTAGGAGAGTGTATAAATGGGAAGAAATGAAAGTAGGAGAGTGTATGAATGGGAAGAAATGAAAGTAGGAGAGTGTATGAATAGGATGAAATGGAAGTAGGAGAGTGTATGAATAGGAAGAGATGGATGTAGGAGAGTGTATGAATGGGAAGAGATGGATGTAGGAGAGTGTATGAATGGGAAGAGATGGACGTAGGAGAGTGTATGAATGGGAAGAAATGGACGTAGGAGAGTGTATGAATGGGAAGAGATGGACGTAGGAGAGTGTATGAATGGGAAGAGATGGATGTAGGAGAGTGTATGAATAGGAAGAGATGGACGTAGGAGAGTGTATGAATGGGAAGAGATGGACGTAGGAGAGTGTATGAATAGGAAGAGATGGATGTAGGAGAGTGTATGAATAGGAAGAGATGGACGTAGGAGAGTGTATGAATGGGAAGAAATGGACGTAGGAGAGTGTATAAATAGGAAGATATGGAAGTAGGAGAGTGTATGAATAGGAAGAGATGGATGTAGGAGAGTGTATGAATGGGAAGAGATGGATGTAGGAGAGTGTATGAATGGGAAGAGATGGACGTAGGAGAGTGTATGAATGGGAAGAAATGGACGTAGGAGAGTGTATGAATGGGAAGAGATGGACGTAGGAGAGTGTATGAATAGGAAGAGATGGATGTAGGAGAGTGTATGAATAGGAAGAGATGGACGTAGGAGAGTGTATGAATGGGAAGAGATGGACGTAGGAGAGTGTATGAATAGGAAGAGATGGATGTAGGAGAGTGTATGAATAGGAAGAGATGGACGTAGGAGAGTGTATGAATGGGAAGAAATGGACGTAGGAGAGTGTATAAATAGGAAGATATGGAAGTAGGAGAGTGTATGAATAGGAAGAGATGGATGTAGGAGAGTGTATGAATGGGAAGAGATGGATGTAGGAGAGTGTATGAATGGGAAGAGATGGATGTAGGAGAGTGTATGAATGAGAAGAAATGGACGTAGGAGAGTGTATGAATGGGAAGAGATGGACGTAGGAGAGTGTATGAATAGGAAGAGATGGATGTAGGAGAGTGTATGAATAGGAAGAGATGGACGTAGGAGAGTGTATGAATGGGAAGAAATGGACGTAGGAGAGTGTATGAATGGGAAGAGATGGAAGTAGGAGAGTGTATGAATGGGAAGAAATGGACGTAGGAGAGTGTATGAATGGGAAGAAATGAAAGTAGGAGAGTGTATGGATGGGAAGAAATGAAAGTAGGAGAGTGTATGAATAGGAAGAGATGGACGTAGGAGAGTGTATGAATAGGAAGAGATGGATGTTGGAGAGTGTATGAATGGGAAGAAATGAAAGTAGGAGAGTGTATGAATGGGAAGAAATGAAAGTAGGAGAGTGTATGAATGGGAAGAAATGGCCGTAGGAGAGTGTATGAATGGGAAGAAATGAAAGTAGGAGAGTGTATGAATAGGAAGAGATGGATGTAGGAGAGTGTATGAACAGGAATAGATGGATGTAGGAGAGTGTATGAATAGGAAGAGATGGATGTAGGAGAGTGTATGAACAGGAATAGATGGATGTAGGAGAGTGTATGAACAGGAATAGATGGATGTAGGAGAGTGTATGAATAGGAAGAGATGGACGTAGGAGAGTGTATGAATAGGAAGATACATGTAGAAGAAAGTGTGAATGGTTATAAATGGATGGTTATATATGAGGTATAAATGTTCACAGATGTATACAATAGTAAGTAGTGGGAACAGATGGATGATTGGGAAAAGTACAAGGATGGATGAAGGAGACCGTATAAATGTATAGTGATAACTAGGGACACAAGGTTAAATGATAAGCCTGCTGGGGAAGGAATACACATCTAGTAATTATTTTGCTTATATATACACTATAGAAACACGATACTGTGAATAACCCTATCATTAATAGGTAAGTAGTGAGGATGCCGATAAGATTCTAAATTAAAAGGAGTGTCCACATAGCACATAGCCAGAGCTACACATCTATTCACCAAACAGCCCAAAGTAGTGACCCGGCGGCTGACAAATAGCATTTCTGATTATCTAAAACAGAGGAGCCCTGGAAAGGTTGCTGAATATCTCATTGGTATTTGTGCTATATATTTTGGGGTGTCATTGGCACGTCTGTGTTTTATCCATTTCTCTTTACCTCAAATTTGACAGTACATCTAATAGTCACTGTGATCTGGGGAACCCACCTCTCTCCTAGACATGGAGAAATCCGGATGTTAGGAGTGATGATAGCCTGATTTTAAAGTGGTGCTCTAGCATAATGGTGTGAAGATTCAGGAGGATCCTCAATAGACCATATGTATAGGAGCCTCATCATAGCACTGCAGGGGAATACAGAAGATGGACTGATACCTATAATAACCATTGCTTTCAGGCAAATGTAACCAAAACTCAGAGAGATACAGTTACTTACAATACAATGGTCTGGGACATTAGGGGCCTTGAAGACAGAGAAGAGGCGAGTGATAAGATGTTACTACTGCCATTGATTTTCTATATACTGTAAGCTAATGCCTCTGTGAGTGACAATGTGTGTGTGACTCGGGCAGAGCAGTGGTCTCCTCTTTGCTCAAGGGCAGCATGATGATAGAAAGGGAAATGGTTCTCCCCTCCCCCTCCTCCCATTCTCTGACAGGAGAGCCGCTCTCTTTCTTAGGATGCTTTCTCTTGCCAGTTATATTTTTAGCATCAAGAAACGGGCACAGGAACCTTTCACTGCACACGTAGATGAGTGCGCCACCCCCATCTCCCTGCAGGGACATGAGCGAGGGAGGGGGTGACCCTCCCACTGCTAGAAACCTGCAGAGCACTTCCATTCAACACTATAAATGTCATGTATGCTGTATTACAGCATCCAAATATTGTATTATTCTATTTAACTATGACTGATCCATTATTACATGACCTCTCATCCTATAAACCGCCCTGTAACCATCACTGATCCATTATGGCATGACCACTCGTCCTATAAACTGCCCTGTATCCACCTCTGATCCATTATTATATGACCTCACATCCTATATGTTTCCTGTATCCATGATGTATTGGTTATTATATGACCTCACATCCTATATGTATTCTGTATCCATCACGTATTACATGACCTCATATCCTATATGTATTCTGTATCCATTACTTCTCTGTTATTATATGACCCCTCATCCTATAAACTGACCTGTATCTATTATCTATTACTTATCTATTACATGACCTCTCATCCTGTGTCTATCCCTGATCCATTTTACATGACCCCTTCATACCAAACCTATTCTGTATCTATCATTGGGCTAATACTACATCAGCCCTCATCCTATAACTGTTTTATACTGATCATGGATCTATTATTTCACGACTCCCAATTGTATAACTACTGTATCTAATACTGATCTGTGGCTACATTACCCCTCATCTTACTGTATAAATGCCTTGTACCCATCATTGATCTGTTACTACCCCTTTATCTAATAATTACCCTCTATCACTAACCCTTCATCACATAACTGTGCTGTAAGGCATATATAATTTATGTGGCACTATATGACCTCTCATCCTATAACCATCCTGTATCTATCACTGATCAGTTATTATATGACCTCTCATCTTATTACTGTCCTGTATCTATCACTGATCAATTATTATATGACCTCTCAACTTATTACTGTCCTGTATCTAACACTGATCAGTTATTGTATGACCTCTCATATTATTACTGTCCTGTATCTATCTCTGATCAGTTATTATATGACCTCTCATCTTATTACCGTCCTGTATCTATCACTGATCAGTTATTATATGACCTCTCATCTTATTACCGTCCTGTATCCATCACTGATCAGTTATTGTATGACCTCTCATCTTATTACTGTCATGTATCTATCACTGATCAGTTATTATATGACCTCTCATCTTATTACTGTCCTTTATCTATCACTGATCAATTATTATATGACCTCTCATATTATTACTGTCCTGTATCTATCATTGATCAGTTATTATATGACCTCTCATCTTATTACCGTCCTGTATCCATCACTGATCAGTTATTGTATGACCTCTCATCTTATTACCGTCCTGTATCCATCACTGATCAGTTATTATATGACCTCTCATCTTATTACTGTCCTTTATCTATCACTGATCAATTATTATATGACCTCTCATCTTATTACTGTCATGTATCTATCATTGGTCAGTTATTGCATGACCTCTCATATTATTACTGTCCTGTATCTATCATTGATCAGTTATTATATGACCTCTTATATTATTACTGTCCTTTATCTATCACTGATCAGTTATTGCATGACCTCTCATATTATTACTGTCATGTATCTATCATTGGTCAGTTATTGCATGACCTCTCATATTATTACTGTCCTTTATCTATCACTGATCAGTTATTATATGACCTCTCATATTATTACTGTCCTGTATCTATCATTGATCAGTTATTATATGACCTCTCATATTATTACTGTCCTTTATCTATCACTGATCAGTTAATTATACGACCTCTTATCCTATTACTGTCCTGTATCTATCACTAATCAGTGAATATATGATCTCTGTTCCTCTATTACTATATGATCCATTGTAATATACTGTAAGTAACTAGCAGCTAAGTCTGTGCAACATAGTTGATTTTTATGGTACCTTCCAGGAATGTAGTGTCTATGGCAGCCCTGCAATAAGAAATGACTGCGGAGAATAAGTAGGTTCCCCATGAACCAAAGTTAATCACAAATCTCCTAGTAATCAACCCAAGAATCTCATAATAAAATGTAACTTTTAATAACATTTAATGAGTTTAGAATTTAGAAGAATGAACACAGATCTCTTATGGACTGTAAATCCTAAGAAGAGATTATTGATCACTGGTGACAGCTATAACATGAATGTTCTATGTAGCTATGTAAACCACCTTCTTCACCCTTCTTTCCTGTACAGAGTAATGATGTGTTTGGCAGTGCGTGGAACTGGCTTTACTTCATCCCCCTTATTATCATTGGCTCCTTCTTCATGCTTAACCTTGTTTTGGGTGTCCTGTCCGGGTAAGCTTACCGAAACACAGCTGCTGTGGTGATATGTGCATGGTTTATCATTCAATGATTATTGAACAGGACAAATATTAAGTAATAGACCTCAATGATTTTTACAGTATGTGATTTTAAAAAAATCATCCAAATGTAAATTTGTTAATGAAGTGGTACGTTGTCCCTCTCCAAAGCAGCAGAGCAGTGTAGTGTACATACTCCCCCCTCCACTACTGCTAGATCGGCGCTGGTTTACTGGGCCTATTACACGGCCCGATAATCGTTTAGCAAGGGCTGCAGGGATATCGTTACCGATGTCCTTGCAGCCCTTGTTTAAACACCATACTTTACCTAAGCATGTTGCAGGTCTTCTCCTGCGCTCCTTATTCCTCCCAGTCCCGAGCGCAGCAGCAGCTTTGGTACGGCCTGTCTGAGCTGACAGACGGCTCAGCCAATCACTAGCCACGGCGGTCCTAGTCAGTGATTGGCTGAGCGGTCTGTCAGCTACAGGCCACACCGAAGCTGCTGCTGTGCGCGGGACCGGGAGGAAGAAGGAGCGCAAGAGAAGACCTGCAACATGCGTAGGTAGAGCATGGTGCTTGCGAAATCGTCAGTCGCCCGCTGTGCATCGCTATTCCACACAGCGATGTGCAGTCGGTGCCCAGTGATTTTAGGTTTGAACCTAAATAAACGACTAGCCAATGACACAATCACCAGCTGATCGTTGTCTCTATTCCACGGAGTGATAATCGGCCGATCATCGCTCCGTGGAAAAGACCCCTAACCCTGTCTATCTAGTCTCTGGCGCACAATCTCCAGGAAGGAAATGACTGTCCATCTACCCTTTCTATACAACAGTGACCCTCTACCACAGTAATCGAGCAAAATATGGTATACATACTCTTCCCTCTGTTTTTGTCAGTATATTAATTCTGCCTATCTAGTCTCCGGCATTCAATTTCTATTAACAGAAAACTCTCTCTCTTTCTTGCCTATACAGCTGTCTCTTCTTGCTAGTAACAAAGCAAAATTAGTATATACACTCATCCCATTTTTACTGTCACTGGAGAAATCCTGACTACATAGTTTCTACTGTAAAAACTCCATGAGGTGGATGAGTAGAGTCCCTCTTTAATCAGTGGTTACAGTCAGCAGTCTTTTTCTGCCATATAGTCTGCATATTTTTTATTGTGATATTGTCTGTTGCCAATTTGCAATCTTCATGATCAAAATGATTGTCCTTTCTCATAGAGCAGTCTACCTACCAATAACTATCTACCAATAACAGGGCACATTTAGCATTTAACAGTTAACATTTAACTGTTACTGTGCTAATCTTGCCTCCAACAATCTCCATGAAGTGAAGAACAACATTTCTCCTCCTCCCAAGCGAGAAATGAATACAGCAGTGTTCCTCTGCCACAGTAAAAGACAGGAGAATGATAGTATACAGTATACACTCTTTAGCTGCTATTGTTTGTGAAGTACCTGCCTATCTAGTCTACAGCCACAAAATAGACATAGTGGAAATAAGAAAAATGTAAAACCTATTATTGCATGTTTTATGTATGGGGGAGGGGGGATACAGGTGTTAGAATGGACT
Organism: Dendropsophus ebraccatus; assembly: GCF_027789765.1. Classification (NCBI taxonomy): domain Eukaryota; kingdom Metazoa; phylum Chordata; class Amphibia; order Anura; family Hylidae; genus Dendropsophus; species Dendropsophus ebraccatus. Next base: position 214,680,728 of record NC_091454.1, on the reverse strand, counting down.
TTAGTTGTGACAAATAGAAGTTTCTTGAATTTTTTTTCTTCTGCAGAGAGTTTGCCAAAGAGAGAGAGCGAGTAGAAAACCGTAGAGCTTTCATGAAGCTGAGGAGACAGCAGCAGATTGAAAGGGAGTTAAATGGCTACATGGAGTGGATTTCCAAAGCAGGTAGGTCTCAGACATGTCATTGTATAATTAACCTAGGTAGTCCAGTCACCATAGGGACAGCTCTCTGTCCACTAGAGGTTGCAGAATTTCTATTGCTCATACATCCAGTGCTTCTCACGTCCTCAAATGTTTGTCATCTGCCCACTGAATGGCCTTAAAGGGGTTATCCGGGTAACAAAAGCAATATTCCAAACGATCCCCCTTCCCAATACCACCTTGTCTAATATTCATGTATAACCTATCTTGCACCCTTTCCCTGTTTTTTTTCTCATATTTACCAGCTCTGGATGTCTAAAATCATGTTTTCTGTGTCCACTCTGACAACACGCTGCTCCCTCTTTCCCCCTCTCTTTGTAGACACAAGACATGTGATCTCCTCTCTGGGGGCCAGGTTAGCTGTCTATTGACTTGGTAACCTGACCCCAGGAGACACTATCTGCATCATCTCCATACACCTGTGCTTCTTCCATAGACTTACATGTGTCCCTGAGCCTAGGTTTCTGTAATATGAAAAGTTCTAGTTCTATCTCTGCTTGCTGCCAGTAAATGCAGACATATGTACCTGTCTTTGTGTTACAGCTCTGTATATTGTAAGTGTTATAGATTTATAGAACTCTGCATAGAACTAGAATGTTTTCATTCACAGTCGGCAAGGAGAAATCTAAACCTACACTACACCCCTGATAAATAGATGCCCGTTATGCAGCACATAGCTACACCATGCACGCGTCAGCTCTGCTACATCATCAGCTAGTATGGAATACATATTGGGGTGATGTGATGCAAAATCAGTGAAAAAACTATGTGATTACTGTGCAATAGTAATGGCAACAGTGGGCAGAAAAGAAAGCTAAGGGAGCGAGTACACAAATGGACCAATCAGGGAAATGCATTATGGAAAATGTAGTTTCCTTTCTGGTGCCATCTTGGATATAAATCGGCTTTTAGAAAATCTTGTAACTAACTCAGGAATGGCAGCAGCTAGAAAGACAGGAGATGGCTCAAAATACTCCGGTAGGGGTGGGGGGATGCTTAGTGAGTAAGACCAGCTAGCATTTCATTTTTTAGCTCTAAGGTGGATAACCCCTTTAAATCTACAATACTATGCCCAGCTCCTTCTCTCCTGCGCTATCAGTAGGTCTTGTAGACACCCAGTTCTGTTAATTAAAGTTCATCATATTAGTGTAGACTTTCAATGGGCAGATATGAATTTTAAGGTAAAATCTGTCCACATTGCTCCGGTCTCGTGGAATAGCGCTGTACATTACATGATTATATTGCCCATACTAAATGAAGGTCTTAAAAGCATGATGTTATTTTTCTGTACACATGATTTGCTGGACTTTACACAGTCACTACTGCCCTCTGCTGGAGCATGAAATATTACAGGGAGAAAAAGTCTAGTAACATAGGGCAATGCCTATAGTTCACACCATTAGCCAGGCATAAGCAATCAATAAAACATTACTGGTTCATGTGTGACCTCAGATATACCACACAGCTGAGTATAGCAGCTTCCACAATGATTTTTTTCCCTTTATTCCCTAAGTGTTCCAGGTTCCAATCCTGAGTCAGCAGTTCTGGTGATTAGATTCACTTTCTGTAGGTTACCTGATCGGAGATGTAAATTTACATGCATAAATTATCTATATGGCCATGCTGCCATTGGCATGTATTCGGCATATTTGAAAGTACAGTACAGTCGCATGTTATTACTATACTGGACATTATAGCGTATGCCTTAGGGCAATGAGTACCAGGAACCCAAGGTCAGTCTTTATAAATGGAGCAAATGTGCCTCCCCCCTGCAAGTAGTAAAGACTCCATATGATACTGCAGTTACTGGGAAGGTTGGCAAAATAGAGCTAAGGTCAGAAGTAATGTGTGAGTAATAAGATTTTTGTGTAGGGAATATTAGAAAGTATATGTTGAAGAACAGGTAAAGAGGGTGGAGACAGGAGGCTAAAAGGAAGGCCTTCAACTTTAAGGGATAGACATGAATCATGATGTGTGATGTATGTAAAAAATGTAGTATTCACTATATTCATCCTAAAAGCTCACTTAAACGGGTAGTCCACCTTAAGGTGTACCTGTCATGCTGGCCTGCTGCCAGATCAGGGGCGAGTTTTCCTGTTAAACCAGAAGTTAGGGTCTCCTCTGATACCAACACACAATGAGACCGTAATGTGTGGAACCAATGGGGGTCACACTCATTACATTCTCATTGCTTGTTGGTATCCAAGGAGATCCTAACTTCTGGTTTAACAAGGAAACTCGCACCTGATCCTGCAGCAGGCCGGAGTGACAGGTACACTTTAAAACATGTCCCCTATGAATAGGATAGATTATAAGTGTCTGATTACAGGTGGTCCGACAACTAGAACCCCCTGAGATTTTGTGAATTGGGACCTTAGTTGCCCCTTGGAATGGAAAATTGCATATGTGCCGTTGTGCTATTTAATATCTATGGGTCCCAGTGTTTGGATACCCCCAGCGATCAGATACCACTTCCCTATTCTGTAGCTAAAGGGAAATGTAATTTATTTCGGAATACACCTTTATGTCTCCATTTATTGCATCCGTTTTTCATTCCAGGTAATTTACTTTTCCTTCCCTGAAGCCAGCCGATCAGTATCAGTGATCTGTAAAACAGACATATTGATGAAATATCATGTCTGGGGCGGTGTTCAGATGTGGCAGCATTGGCATAAATCTCTGTGTCAGGGTTCTGTATTGCAGTTTGTTACACCTTTTGCAATGTGGTGTAAGACCTGCAGATTTTGCCATAAATTTGTGGAGCATACCTGTCATATTTGGCCTTACTCTAATACCGCCATGTGGTGGGTCTGAATGAAGGTCTGTTTCTGGAGACACAATCAGCCTGTGACCAACCATTAGGATTTTTGGTAGGATCAGAGATTTGGGTTCTTTTAAATACAGGTGTATGGAAATCTGCAGGCAATGCTGGGATTTGTTGTCCCTTCTCCTAAACATTTGTACTATATTTACTGTCTTATGGTTAGATCCTCTTTTCTTCTTTGTTCTCTAATTGTTGTCATTTTACCTTCTGCAGAGGAAGTGATTCTTGCTGAAGATGACAGTGATGTGGAGAGACTGCCTTACGATGGTAATTTACCTGTCCATGCAACCAATGGGAAATGGGGTCAATTATTATAGGAGCATCAACGTCATAGGACAATTGTAGGAGATGCAAGGCACCAGGACAGCCCTCTTTATATCACAGCAGCTGTTTACATGTATAGATATTACCCCTGAAACCCCCATAAACCTTTACACTCAGCTTGTCTCCCAGGGAAACAAAGAATCAGACATAGAAATCCAGTATGCCCAATCCTTTTTTCCCCCCAGACATCTGCCAAAATAAGGGTCCTTTGCTTAAGCGAACATTTAGCGAATGACAACTGATGATTTTTTCTTTTAAACAATAAGCGTTTAGACAAAAAAGATAAATCGCTACAAAAAGTTGTTAATGCAATGGTAGTATATGTGAACGAGTGTTTACACTGAAAGACGTGTGAAGATTAACAATGATTTTGTCAGCTCAAAAGATGTGATCAACGACGTACAAACAAATTTTCATTCATCGTTTGATTGTTGCTGTGTGTAGACATGTTTTATGCTGAAAATTACAACTTGTTACCAAAAAGTGCAGGGAGTGTGTGGTGTCCTCCTACAGCGAACAGGGGGATGCCGGGATGCGGTCCTTTTTTGAACCACACTGGCCCCTGGTGTGACAAAACTCCCTCCCCCTGTGGTGCAGCTCCATTGATGGGGAGTTTCATGCATGAGCCCTATTCATTCAAACATGATTGGTGCACAAATCTTCCCAGATGTGGGACTTTTCCTTAGCAGCCCGATCCCTCAGTGTAACCTGCGGCCTACACAGTGAACCATGTAGAGCAGGTAACAGCCATAGAGACATGCACGTTTAATCTCAGGACAGACTGCTTCTATTAGATTCCCTCCAATGTGTTTGGACCCATGAAGCAGATTGAAACAGATATTTTTTTCCTTTTTTTTCTTTCAGTACCGTCGAAATCTGATGTGTGAATGCGTTCTTGAAAACCCCATTAATATAGTTTGCTGCATATTTCAGTTCACTCATGCATTTGCCTAGCCTGAATGTGGTGAAAAAGCCTTGTTTCCTATAAACAGAGAGCTGTGATTGCAGGGAGCATTAAATGGGTGTTATTGCAGCTACCAGCTTTCATTGGAAATTGTTCAATTGTCAACTAAAAATGCTCTCTTTCCAATATTGCTGAGCATTGTAACGTGTATTTGGGTTCTTCAGTTATGGTTGTAACAACAAAATATGTTGTACTGTATGTGTTGTCCTATAAGGTGCAATAATATACAAATATATAACTATCTTCTCATCACAGGAGCCCTGCGGAGACCCACAATCAAGAAAAACAAAACGGAGCTACTGAATGCCGATGAAGGAGAGGAGGCAATTGGAGACATTGCTTCTGTGGGTATGTGTCCAGCAGAAATGCTTAAACGACTCTGTACCCACAATCTGACACCGCCCCCCCCCCAAACCACTTGTACCTTCGGATAGCTACTTTTAATCCAGGATCTGTACTGTGGTCCGTTCGGCGAGTGATGCAGTTATTGTCCTAAAAAAATACTTTTAAATTTGAAGCCCGTGCCAAACGGGAGTATCTGTGCCCTAACCTTGCACCACCCCTCCGTCCCTCCTCCCCACCCTATTTAGCATTAGGAATGCCACTGAATCATTTTCTCCATGCTGAACATTGCGCAGGTCCTTAACGATCCAGCCCATGTGCCAGGCTGACACAGGTGGGGAATAGGAGGCAATCTGCCTGGAGCATTCCTAATGATGAAGACGGTGGGGAGGTGGGACAGAGAGGTTGTGCAAAGTTAGGGCACAGATACTCCCGTTTGGCACGGGGCTTCAAGTTTAAAAGTATTTTTTAGGACAATAACTGCATCACCTGCCGAACGGACCGCAGGACAGATCTTGGATTAAAAGCAGCTATCCGAAGGTACAAGTGGTTTGGGGGGGGGGGGGGGGGGGTTGTGGGTACAAAGTCGCTTTAATGTCCCACCATGGAATAAATAAGCCATGCTTCAATTTTCCAGCCTAGACAAACAGTTTTGTTAGAAGGATTCTCTTGTTTTAATCTGATCACAATGACCTCAATAGGGTATATGTGTAATGTACAAATGTGCTGAACCATTCACTGGGAGAAATGCTTTCTGTAGATGATCTTTGCTGTGGTAGATAGGTGAAAATCCACTATAAACACATACTTCTCTAATAGGTTATATGAAAATTAACATTTTTACAACACACAACCCCATTACGTACAGTGACATTAGATTTCATTTGGGGTAGCCCTGATGAATTGCAGCTAGTTTGTATGTTCTTCATGTGAACTTTTACATTGGCCTTGCCTTTTTTCCTGCAGGCTCTCCTTTTGCTCGTGCCAGTATTAAAAGTGCCAAGATGGAAAATTCCTCATATCTACACAAGAAGGAAAGACGCTTACGTTTTTACATCCGGCGTATGGTGAAGACTCAGGCCTTCTACTGGGTGGTTCTAGGCCTTGTAGCACTGAACACGCTGTGCGTGGCAATCGTGCACTACGGCCAGCCTGAACAGCTAACTAATTTTCTCTGTGAGTAACTTTCAACATTTGCTAAAATCTATCTGTCTGTCTATCTATCTACACACATATACAGTATTCAATCATTTATGTATTCTGCATGAAAAGGTCGACAACAGGTTTACTCCAGACCAGGGCCTGCACTGCCTTCTTTCTTTTCTTCATTTGCCTTGGCCACTATAGTTTACACTTGATTTCCAAGTAGTATTTGAATATGTTTTTGTTTGTTTTATTTTAGACTATGCAGAATTCATTTTCCTTGGGCTCTTTATGTCCGAAATGTTTATAAAAATGTACGGTCTTGGAACCAGGCCTTATTTTCATTCATCGTTTAACTGCTTTGACTGTGCCGTAAGTATATAGGAGTTACTCTTCTAGTATGCTTTGTAAGTTATGTACATAAGAACTACCAGTAAAATGCTTTATCTGTCTCATCAGGTTATCACTGGGAGCATCTTTGAGGTAATTTGGGCCATGGTGAAGCCTGGAACCTCCTTTGGGATCAGCGTCTTAAGAGCCCTCCGCTTGCTGCGCATATTCAAGGTTACTAAGTAGGTATCAGGGAGACTATATATAACAATCAGAAATAGTTTTTGCTGTCTGGTGCACATAATTGTAGTAGAACTATAGCAAGACGCCCACTTCATAGACACAGTAAGGGGATGTGACATTCCTAAAATCTATGGGTGGTGATCACCATACTTTTTCCATGTGCAAATTGTTGGGGGTCCTTAATACCTCACACTTAACTAACAGTAAATCGGACAAGACAAGGTCAAGATCAATGCTTATGGGTTGCTAGACAGCAGAACCAGGCTTCGCCTTTAGCAGTCACCTTAATTGGGTCCTAAAAATTCTGGTACTCAGATACCCCAGGACTTATGGTAATAAGGGTTATGGCAAAACAGTCAAGAGGGGGACTAGGAAATTGTTCACGCATGTAAGGAGCAATACGGCAAAATGGCATCTTACTGTTTTATGACAGGCATCAACGGTAATGGTCAGCAGGATGGCTCAAATGGAGTGTAAATGGCAGGAACAGGGCAGGGAACAAGCTGAAAGCACCAGGGTCAGAGAACTAAACAGGGTATCACCTGATACCCAATACATACCCCACAGCCTTAACAAAGTACCATAGACTACCTATTCAGACAGTGTGGATAGTTTTGCACCTGATTTCCTGTACCGCATTTGTTCACTAACTGTTTTTTTTTTTTTATGCAGGTATTGGGCTTCTCTCCGTAACCTGGTAATTTCATTGCTCAGCTCAATGAAGTCCATCATCAGTTTGCTGTTCCTGCTCTTCCTTTTCATTGTGGTCTTTGCCTTACTGGGGATGCAGCTGTTTGGTGGACAGTAAGTAGCCATGTCTCCCATCATGTGGACTAATAATCGGCCATGCTGGGTGGACTCTAACACTTACTGCCCCGGCAGTGGTTGTGAGACTGTTCTGCTTCCATGATGGGGTGACTGAGATGGACGGTATGTCTGATACCATTCCCATCATGCTTCTGCTTTTGTTCACAGGTTTAATTTCGATGACAAAACCCCATCTACCAACTTTGATAACTTTCCTGCAGCAATAATGACTGTCTTTCAGGTATGAAATCTGCTATTATTTTCTTTATTACCTACTTTTTTCGTTATTAACCTGTAATGTTACTAACACTCTTTTCCCAATAACATCAGATATTGACCGGGGAAGACTGGAATGCAGTAATGTATGATGGCATCAAGTCTCAGGGAGGAGTAAAGTCTGGCATGGTGTCCTCCATCTATTTTATCATCCTCACCCTTTTTGGAAACTGTATCCTTATACTGAGTTGTACCGGTTGTCAGCAGGATCTCTTTTGGTTAATGCATAATGTCTAGAATTTTGCCAAACAACTTGCTATTCATTTTGATGCAAATGTTTGTGCAAAGGCCAATTCTAATCCATTATACCACAATATCTATGGTACAAGCCAAGCACCTCAATACCTAATACACAGAATAAGGGTCCTATTAGACAAAGCGATTTTTAAGAGAAATGAGCGAACCTTGAGCATGCTCCAGTCCATCCGAACCCGAACGTTCGGCATTTGATTAGCGGTGGCTGCTGAAGTTGGATAAAGCCCTAAGGCTATGTGGAAATCATGGATATAGTCATTGGCTGTATCCATGTTTTCCAGACAACCTTAGAGCTTTATCCAAGTTCAGCAGCCACTGCTAATCAAATACCGAACTTTCGGGTTCGGATCGGCTCGAACCCAAACCCGGTTCATCTTTAATTTTTAACAATTAATGATAAATGATTGCAAGTGAGATTGTTTATCGTTAACCAGAAATCGTTCATCATATTATACATTACACAGAGCAATAGTCGTTAGTTACAATCGTTACTATGTTACTACGATGGCTTACTCCATCTGATCCCAGCAAATGAAGGAACAGGGTGGATTTGTACTGAACGATTAGAGAACAAATGCATAATTACATCCAACGAATACGGAATTACAGCGAACGACTAGCGAACAATTAATCATTTTGGTGTCAGCACCAAGAGAACGATGACCGTTTTTTGTTGGTTGTTTGATCGTTGCTTCCATTTACACTCAACGATTATCGTTTAAATTCTAATTATATAACGGTAATTCGCACATCCACATCGCAATCATCCAGTGTAATAGGCCCCTTAGGCTATGTTCACACAGTAAAATAAAAGCAAAATACAGCAGTAATTTTAACTGTGAAAAATACATCTATATTTTCAATGTATTGAAGTCTATAGGGAACTGACAATCAGTGCACGCACAGTAGAGAAAAGTGAGATTACTGAGTAAAAATATTATGGTCATTTTTTTTTTACCTGTTCACACATTTATTTGTTTTTGTTTTTTTTCCAGTCATATCACAGCTGTATTTTGTTAATATTTTACTGTGTGTGAACATAGCCAAAAAGTAAAAAAAAGCTGTATATTCTCTTTAACTAGCTCTGCATAGACACACTGCTGAATGTCTTCTTAGCTATCGCTGTGGACAATCTTGCAAATGCTCAGGAGCTGACCAAGGTAAGTTGTCATTACTGCATCTGTACCACAGAATCTTTTATATACTGTATATGTAATGTAACCATTTTCTTCACTCCAGTAAAGTACAACCTAAACTACGTCCATTTCGAGACTATGGAAACTTTTGTAGGCATTTGATGAGTGAGGATAATTGTGCAGGTTCTATTGCATAAAAATATAACTACATTAATAAATATGGCCCAATATATTTGTGTGAGTGTTTTGATTTACACTTATATATTTATAGGATGAGCAGGAGGAAGAGGAGGCGGCTAATCAGAAATTGGCAATGCAGAAAGCTAAAGAACTTGCGGAAGTCAGTCCCCTGTCAGCTGGCAACATGTCTATAGCAGCGTAAGTATTTCATCTGTGATTAAGAACATTCATAACTTCTAAATATCCATTGAACTTCTCTCTCTAATAGTCTAATCTATATAATCTTACAGGAAAGAACAGCAGAAGAACCAGAAGACTTCTATGTCTGTTTGGGAGCAACGTACCACTGAGATGCGCCGTCAGAACTTGATGAATAGTCGGGAAGCTTTGTACAGTGAACTAGATCCTGAGGAGCGCTGGAAGTTATCTTTCCTCCGACCAGATGTCAAGACACACTTGGACCGACCACTTGTTGTGGACCCCCAAGAAAATCGAAACAACAACACCAACAAAAGTAGACCAGGAGAAAGTAAGACGCCTATGGAGCAACGTTTATCCCACCAGCGAGCAGAAGACTACCTGCGTAAACAAGCGCGGTTTCAAGAAAGGGCAGGCCGACCATATGACATAGGCCAGGAACCAGGCCGTAGGCCACGGAGCAAAGAACAGGACATCAATCGGGATAGTCAGGATTTGGGGCTTCAGGAGAGGACAGGAGAATTGGATGGAGGGGTACGTCCGCCACAAGATCCACCCAGGAGACATCGGGGTGGTGGAAGCAAGGAGAGCAGAAGTGGGTCACCTCTGCCACGCGGGGATGGAGATCACCGTAGACATAGGGTACATCGAAGAACTGGGGAAGATCCTGAGTATGTAGCAGGCGGTGGTGGAAGAGGAGGTGGTGGTGGAGGAGAAAGAAGAACACGACATGTAAGAGAAGGGGGTAGAACAAGGGAGGTTGGTGGTGGAGGAGGAGAAAATGAGGGGCCCGATGGTGAGCGGAGAAGGAGGCATCGGCACACTGCACAGTCCACCTATGAAAATGATGTGAAGAGAGATGACAGAGAGAGGAGGCATCGGAGGCGAAAGTGAGTACCCACTGTTTTCTTTTATATAATTTGTATGTAATAGTCATATATGGAGACAAATACTATTTTTCTTATGTATATAATGCATCTTCACTGTTAAATGGGACAAAAGTGGTGCAGTTTCAGAAAAAAAGCTTTTCCTTTATTTTAATTTCTCATTTGTAATCCCAGGCGTCAGGGCCATCATCTCATCAGTGCTACCTAGTGTCTTAATTCCTGTAAAGAGCACAGTCTTAGTAGTTGTACATTCTGAATCTATGTTATTATTATTATCTATTTATAAAGTTTTCTATGTAGTTACTGCTTAAAGGAAGAGTTCAGCAAAAACGAAATCTTAGATGTCGGAGGGACACAGGGGAACATAATAAAGATATTGCATTTACCCATCCCTGTGCCCCGGTGGCACCGTTCCTGGTACGTCATGACTCGGGTGAAAGTACCTGAGCCGGCTAATGGGTTGCCCGCTCAACCAGTCAGGGACTACAGTGGCTTCCTGCCCTAGTCACTGACTGGCTGAGTGGGCAATCCAACAGCCAGCTCATGACATGGCTGGAAGGAGAGCAGGAGGATTCTGGCAGGGGTCTGGGATTGGTAATACGGCTTATATGGTTATTATGTTTCCTCATGTCTGCACCAGGGTTTTTAGTTTCACTGGTATTGTTATCAAGTGTTCTTTTACTTCTTAATCTTTTTATACTTTCACTATAGGGACCCATCAGCTCCTGCTCCCAGCTCAGGTCCAAATCTTTCCACCACCCGGCCAATTCAAGATCGCTCCCGCCAGGAAAACCAAAACCAACAGCCTGAAAACATGGATAACATCCGTAACAACAAGTTGGTGACTACTGAACCCCCAGCTGTGGGAATAGGGGGAGGCCTCAACCATAGCCCGGCCAAAATGGGCAATCATACCAACTGTGCAAACAACAATAGTGCTCCTACAGTAAATTCGGCCCCTAAAAGGACACCTCTTCCCACTAACTCTGGTCCTCCCTCCTCTCTACCTGATTCTGGTCAGACCCTCAGTAACCCCATTGACAGCACCAAGGGGACTAAAGCTACAGAGCACACTACAGTAGATATACCACCGCCCTTTCCTCCACCAGTAGAGAACGCTGTGGGACAAGGTAATGTCTCTCCAACACTTTGGGCTTCTTATTTATTGCATGGGCTACTTTCTAGGGCTATGTTCAAACTACATATTTTTAATATGACATAAAGATTAAAACAATAGCCCTTCTTGTCATAAAAAAATGTGCTGCTTTGAAATCCTTGCACACAACAACCATTGTTTACACAGTGTATTGAACAACGGATGTTGTTCTTTACGGCTGTGTAAATAATTGACCTGTCAATTATTTCCAGATGTTGTTTCCAAACATCGTCCAGAAATAATTGACAGTTCACACACAGTGTGGCTGTCATGACGGCCGTACATGGTCAATTGATTTCCAGGGACCAGCAGACTTGAATAGGCTTTAAAACAGCAGCCGTTGTGTGACACTGCAAACAATGGCTGTGTCAAACAACAGCCACTGTTTTACGCAGTGTGAACATAGCCTAATACTGTTTTAGTTTTATTTCAATCTGTCCAGGTCTGCTATGCGCATTCTATTTTTCTTAAAGCGAATGTACCACCTCAACCAACATATAAAAATTTTCATGTGAGCTGGTGGGTGCCACCACACATATTCTGATGGTGCTCTTAATTTTTTTGAATCACCGCCTGGTTTCCAACATGCAGATGAAATCTTTTGGTGGCCCAGCAGCTCCATGGCACTGATGTGTCCTCCCCTGAGTGAGGCATGCCTTGTGCACTCCTCTGTCCCGCCTCCTGTATGCTTATGAGCACCATCGTCAGAGTATGAGTCCTACTGCACAGGCTCATACCCTGCTCTATGCACATTTGAAGATGGTCTGGTGGATGTTTATGAAGAAGTACTGCCCACATCAATACCGCTACTGGATTATAAGTACCACTCACACCACCTATAATTCGGTAGCAGTATTAATGTGGCCAGTACTTCAGCACCAAAAGACTTAATTTGCATACAAATAAAACTCAGGAAATGAACAGCACTTCAAAAAGTTGAACCTGCATGATGGCGTCCATCAGGCAATATGAAAGTTTGTATATGATGGTTGAAGTGGTACACTCGTTTTAATCTGCAAAATTGATATTTCCCATAAAAAATATTTATAGAGAATTTCATGGCTTCTAATCTACTCCTTCAGGGATCATTTCCTTTGCCCCCAATGTGTAGAGTTCTGGTGATAGGGAAAGCAGGAAACAGTTTTTTTTCCATGAGTGTATGGGAAAGCAGAATTCACATGCTTTCTCGATGACTAGGTGGGGGAAACAGGACTCTCACAGGCTCAGGTTCAAGCCCCACTGGGACATATGCAGTGACCACCCCCTTAACAGATTATGCAATAAGTATATGGACTGTCAAGGTGGCACTTACCACTGCACAGTTCTCAGTGTGGCATGACCCTGAGCACTCTTTCCATAGAGAACTAAGAGGTGGAGACAGGTATCTGAGGATGCGGTCATCTGGGTTTTACAGGTCTTTTTTCACATGAAAAACTGAATCAAAACATAAAAAACTATTTATCTTCAAGCTCATCATCCCTCTCTGGATCACAAGTAATTGTTTTCTAAAGGCATCTGTGGAGGGTTTCATCACTGGCCCATTAACAGGTCAAGTTGGCTTCTGGCTTTACCCATATAGTAAGCAGAACTCAAGAGCACCGGCAGTGTTTATGTCCCCTAACTATCAAATATGTGAGGCTCATTAGTGTAGAGAACCAGGAGGAGCATGGAGCTGCTTTCTTCAGGCTTTAAATATACGAAGCATAGTAAATATCCCACAGTAATTGTACAGAGCTTGCACACCACGTTACATTGCACTTCTGACAAGAAATCTATCTACGTTTAGTGCTTTAAAATAGAAGGCATAAAATTATGTGCTGGGTTGTAAATGACCAACACTATGATTGCAGCTTTAAATCATGGCATCCGTATGGTCTGCAGGTGCTAAACTGCTCCATACACAAGTCACAGCCAAGTACTAGTGAGGCTACATTCACATCTGTATTTTGATGTGTATCTCTCTGTCGATCAGCATCCAAATACATCTGTATTTTTAAGATTTACTTGGTTTTGCCTTTTTAATGAGTATTTGAACTGAGCCTTTTTCTTGGAATATGGTCTAATGCAGTTTGCATGGAAAACACATCAAGGAAGTGACGTGTTTTTTTTTTTACATGATGAAGCAATGTAAAAATATCCATAGTGTAAACTGCAGCTTGCATTTCCTCCTGAAATCCGTAGAATGTGGCTTGGGAAAGTATTAAATGTGTATTTGGGAGAAGAATATTGCTTTGTTCCCACAACGTCTTATTTTGTATAGAAATAGAAAGGTACTTGGCACTACTCCAGACATCCACAGTACGTGTGTGAAACAATGGGATTGCTCACCTTGGGTCTTTTAGGCACGATGGCTCTTGTGGTACTCTGCATGTAATAACATAATGTCCATGTATAGTAAAAACCATAGAAAAGATGATCATGCGGCACTCACCATATCTTTGTACATATTCTTTTATTTATTTTATAAGTGATGTACAGGTTACATGGCAGGTGCAGGTGTCCTCCACTAAAGCGACTGCCGTTTTGCATCCGTTGACCGCGAAACGCCCGTTGTTCTAGTGGAGCACACCTGCACCTGCCATGTAACCTGTACAAAACTTGAGGTTGTTTTATCACTATGAAATAAATAAAAGAATATGACGACCGTCAAACATACAAAGTAAGACGTTGTGGGAATATAGCCTATGTGTATATTCTGCCCCGAAATACACATGAAAACACCTTGAGTGAACAAAAACTTTTACAAAAACGAATGATACTAAGGGTGATGCCACACATGCAGCAGCTATTGACGGCAACATTATAGGCACATATATCCTATGTATCACAGCAAAACTAGGCAGAATTGCCAGTCAGGATTTTGGCAGATCTTTTGGGAATATATTGACCTCATAGTTACTTAACGGAACCTGTCACCCTGTGGCCCCAGGCAGAAACGGAAATACCCTGCAATAAAGCTCAATATACTTACCACATTGGTCCAGGTCCCGTCCCGGATCCCACTGTTGACACGGAGAAATCGCCGAATCTTCTTCTCGCGCCCATTATGGTAATGAGCGCCGCCGGGCCTGAAGTCCAGCCTTCTCCACGCCTCCGACAGTTGATTGACGCCGGTCTTTTTCCTCCTCATCTTCTGTCCTCTCGCCGGATCCCGCGCAGGTGCCATGATGGACGATGTCGGCGCATGCGCAGTTCACAATTGAATCTCCACTGTTTACCGCGCATGCGCAGAAGAAGTGACGAGACCTTCGCAACGGCGCCTGCGCGGGAATTCGTGAGAAGACTGAAGATGTCAATCAAGTTCCAGGAGGCGTGGATGGGCGGCAACGAGAAGAGGACCTCATGAATAAGCTGGACTCATCCGTCAATTCCTAAGGGCGTTGGACTCATCTCGGCTCATTACCATAATGGGTGCGAGAAGATTTGTCGATTTCTCCGTGTCAACAGCGGGATCTGGGACGGGACCGGGACCGATGTGGTAAGTATATTGAGCTTTATTGCAGAGTATGTCCGTTTCTGCCTGGGGCCACAGGGTGACAGGTTCCCTTTAATATTTTATTTTTGGGGGGATGTTCCTAAAGGACATTATACACCCTAAAATTTTTGAGCTGAGAGAATAAGTAGAGAGCATTTATTGAAGGGAGTCAGAGATAAAGTGGCGCAGGGCAGGAGAAATCTCACAAGGGCTGATTATATTCATAGCACAATGAAGGTCAGAATATAAGATGAATTGCGTTACACCACATAAATGTTACCCAAATCAGGTCACTCGCCCAAAATTAGCAACACAGGAAGAGAGCTGCCACTCACACAGTCCTACTGTCTTTGAGGTGGGATAGAGCCGCCAATCATCAATTATGGCACAGCGGAGCACAGTGGGGGGAGAACATAATAAAACTGGGACAAGATAGTAGTTATGCAGATAGAATCCTATGTATCTAGCACATTTTCTGTCTTGCTCCAGGTCCAAGCTGTTGCTATCTGTACAAATCATTGGACCATATGATTTGTAGTATAGCATTAGATACTAAGTTGCTATTTTTTATTTTTTTCAAAGCGCTCTTAACGAAGAAAACTGTCAATTGATTGCCATGGACGATTGTTCCACTTTGTTCATTTATCACTTTTCACAAATTCTTTACAATTCTACTTGTGTCTTTTCAAGCCCAAGCATCACATCTTACTATTGCCCCTGCTGGTTCAGTGTCTGAGAAAGCACATCTAGATAAATTGCTATTTATACATTATGCAGTATCTTCATGGGAACTCAGGTTAGGACACTCAATGGGGGACATTTATGAAGTCCGGCGTTTTTTACACCGGGCTTACAAATGTCCCTGCAGCTCCGGAGCTCAGGGGATTTATGTAGAGGCACATTGCCTCTACATAAATCCCGATCGCGCAGAGCCTGTCCATGTGAAGATTTTAAAACCTATGCCAGGTTTAAGTGTCATTTTTCCATTGGAAAAATGATAAATGCGGCGCATGCAGAGGCCGCGCCCCCCCCTGCGTGCTGCCCCACCTACCTCTCCGCCCCACTGGTGAAGGTGGCGCATATGGGGCAGATGCAGCAAAATATTCGCAAAAATACCCTTTGCGAATATTTTGATGCCAATCTGCCCCATATGCGACAAAAAAAGGCATATTTGCCTTTTCATACATGTCCCCATTAAGTGTATAGTACTGATTTCACATAGAAAGCAGCAGAATTGTGACTGCAGCTCTGGATGTGACTGAGGTATAAAACAGGATATATGTATGCCTAGGTGTAAACCAACGCTAATCCTTTAAGGGTAAAGTCTTGTCAAAAAGACCACCTTCAGTCCCACAACAATCTTAATAGATAAAAGTTAATAAACTTGTATTTGGAGAGGGGGGGGGTCGTGAAAATTTTGTAAAGTGAAGTAATACATGTGTACTTTACACTGTAAATTTAACTTTCCTTGTAAACAACCTTTACTAGTTTCTGTCCCTTTGTCTCCCCATAGTGAACAAGATGGTGGCTGTGTCTCCTCTACCTCACAAAGAGGATGAGAAGAAAGAGGAAGAAGAAGAGGATGAAGATGATGGGAAGGGACCTAAGCCCATGCCCCCATACAGCTCCATGTTTATTTTATCCACTACTAATCCGTGAGTTCAGATTCTGCAGTTTCTGTTCTATCTTAGATCCCTTCTTCTTGTATACTGTTATCCCTTAAACGTTTCCAGATCCAGTACGACATATTTGTAAACTGGCCTCTACCATAAGGCCAATGACCATACGTCAAGTGGGTGGACTTTCTCAGAGACTGAAAATTATCTGTGTTTAGGGACTTTGCTTAGTTTCCTTAAGTAGGCTTTTTTAACACATTGTTTCTTCTCTTTATTTTAGACTTCGTCGTTTGTGTCACTACATCGTCACCCTGCGATACTTTGAGATGTGCATTCTACTAGTCATCGCCATGAGCAGTATAGCCCTAGCCGCAGAGGACCCTGTTTATCCTGAGGCCACACGAAACAATGTGGGTGACACCTCCAGAAACAGTGGCAGTCCTCATATCTGCATTTTCTTTTCTGTAGCTATAGACACAAATCAAGTTTTCCCCAATAACCGTGCACACAATAGTCCTTGATAAAGTGAAAACAGAATTTTATAACTTTTTATTAATTTGTTAAAAAGACAAAAGTAAAATTTTGAATGGACATATGATTTCAGAGCCTTTACTATGATGCTTGATATTTAGCTGTGGCTCTTTCAATTTCTTTTGATTATCTTTGAGATGTTTCTGCACCATGACTGGAGTCACTGGTGGTAAATTCACCTGATTGGATGGGATCTGGAGAGACTCCACCCATCTATATAAGATTTCACAGCTGACAATGCACACAAAAATCCCCCAAACCTGGTGTAAACCTTGTGGTCTCATAGCCAAGAAGACTGGAGGCCGAATTACTGCCAAAAGGGCTTCAGCTAATGCTGAATAACCACTCTGAATAATGATGATGATGGTGGATTTGGATTTTTCCATTATAAGGTTACGGGGTGGCCAAATATGTCAGATTATGACCTGGGAATCTGTATGGGTATAAATCTATGATGTACAATGGAAATGTATTCTGCGCAAGAAGAGTTAAGCAGTGCAGGAAGTGCTGCATTGTGGGCCCAGTGTGAGTTGCGCTGACAGCCCGTTAATCACACCCGCCCTCCTGCAGCCATGCTTACTTTGCAGTTCCTCTGTCTTTATACACGGTGGACAGTTCCCGCAGGGGAAAGGGGGGTGAATGAGAGAGGAGGAGATGGAGGGAGGAGAGTGGAGGCTGATTGAAATAATGGGAACATTGGTCCCAGTGGGACAAATGAAGCAGAACGTAGTGTATATAAATAGCACTTTATAGTGGTTATATATAAAGATACTGTATATACTATGACTCACTTTCCATTTGTACACAGGTTTTCATACCTTTTTATTGCCTTTTGTGTGTTTATTCTGTACAGGTACTTCGTTATTTTGACTACGTATTCACTGGTGTCTTTACCTTTGAAATGGTTATCAAGGTATGTGCAAAGGCAAGGATGACTTGGGGTAAATTCACAAGTGTCAGATTTACCGTGAAAGAGTCTTATTTGAATCAGTAGAACTGAGGTGCAATACTGATCACAGCCCTTATATGAAAATGGAGCTGTTTGAGGAAAAAAAATGTAAAACATTCTTAATCTGTTGTCACTGTTCCAAATACAGCAGCCTAATAAAACACAAATAGGTATAAGAATTTATTTTGTCAGGTTATGTCTGTAAAAGGGCTGTTTTACAACCCGTTTCTCTTAGAAGGATCCCTGACGATGGACTGACAACAATCATTAGTCTGTGGAGAACCTGGCAACAAGTGCTTAATTCCCCTGCAGAACCACCACAGAAAAACATAGAGTATTCCCCAGCAACTGTTGGCATCATTGGTCTTTCCATATATATTGGTCTTTTCCAGATATATGTTGTGTCCTCCAGACAGACACAGGTTTTCTCTGTAGCTGCTCTGTACTCTGGAGGTGTTGAATAAGGGACCCTATTCTTCTGGTGGCTCACAATTCCTTAATAACAATTCGTCACATAGGATTGCCTGATCTGCCCCATCTGGTTCCCCATTACTGCAGAAAAGTTAGGAAAGAGCAATCTAGTTTTAAGTAGAATATTTCAGAAATTGTGCTGAAGGTCTTATATCCTACAATTTTGTATCTATAGTGCCTATGCAAACTAGTGTCTCTCTATGGGTACAGGCTAAAAGCAAGCTGTGCAGTCTGCTCTGCAGCCATGCATTCCTCCACTTGTGTTAGCCTGTTTCCTACTTCTCCACACCTAAGAAGTATAGTGTGGTTATATGTGAGGTTGTATCTGAAGTACTTTTCCACGGGCTCCTACTTAGGTACATAAAGCCTTATGGATGAATTGTATAATGTATTCAGCCTTACGGGAGTTTCATCTCTCAACTACTTCTCTTAGATGGTGGATCTGGGTCTCATTCTGCACCAAGGATCATACTTCCGAGATCTGTGGAATATTCTTGATTTCATTGTCGTCTGTGGTGCTCTTGTGGCTTTTGCATTCTCGTAAGTAACCAATCTGCTTCATGTCACACACATTAGCATTGTAAAATGTTCTCCACCTATCTAGCAGGATGTATATGCCGTGTCCGTTTCCGCTGATGATTCTTTCCTTAGAAAAGGTGCACTTTGTCTTGTAGGTAGAAGATACCGCATGGCAATGTTTGAGCTTATTTACAAATTATTGCCATGTTTTTTTTTTTTGTTTGTTTTTTGCTGTAAGTTTGTAAAATTTCTGGAAAATCACAAAAACATTCCAGTGACATGAATAATCTCTTTCCTCATGGTAGATATATTATTGTGTGTAAATGAGCAAAAGAATTGAGTCCATCCATCAGTATCTGGCCAGTATCACTGTTGTTGTAAAAGTAAAACACCAAAAAAACCTCATAAATCGCAAAAAACTAAAATATCATGTATGGCATGTCATATTTCCCTATTGACTTAGCTAATATCTGGCCACAAAATGCCATTCACCAATTTTGAGTCCACACTTGGCTTTGCATAAATTGCGCCTAAATGATGATGATAAGTAACTTCTTCACCCCTTGGGAACATCACATATTTATTAGCACAAGCCATTTGGAGTTTGTAGTTATTAAATGGTCCCATGAGGATATTATATTATATAAAATGTCAATAAAATGGTGTACGTACAAAACATGGTCCTGCTTAGCCTTATAGTAAATCCCTAGAGGCAGTGTAAACCTCTCTCCACAGGCGCCACAGTGTTAAGAAGTATCCACTAGTTTACCTCCAACCACCTGTAACAGATGAGGGGAAACAGCCCCCGGCCCTTCAAGTTAGGGCATAAGAAGTACTACTTCTTGTAGAAAAGTCAAGCAGTGAAATAAAGGCTGTCAGTCATCCTGTATAATCTCAGCAGAGGAAGGACAAGTTTGCCAATATCCTGTCCCTTCTCCTTATTCCATTCACAGTAGTGCAGGAGATGGTCTCGGATCCTCTGTAAACAATATTCACTGATTACAATACAATGACTACAGCGAAGCACATCCTGCAGGAAGAAGATCATATGCCAGTCAGTCACTTTCTAAACTAGACTGCGTAGTGGCAGTGTACATTTACTGAATAATGCAGTGGCTCGTGACTATATCGCTCCTTGTAAAAAAAAAATAAAAAAAAAATATTTTCTGATTATTAGTATTAGATTCTGAATAAACACCCAGTGGTCACTTTGTTAGGCCCATCTGCTCCTTACTGTAAAGATCATATGAATATTGATGATACATATATATATGTAAGGATCTCCAGAAAACCTTGTTTGTGTCAGTGTCACCAGTTAAGACTGGTTCTAGTGGTGAGATGGTAAGACCATGTGTACGACAATAGTCCACCCATTTTTTAAGTACATGTAACCCACCATGTCCCACATCATCATCATCATCATACATCATGTGGCTATGTTCACACTACGTAAATCTACGGCCGTAGTTCTCGCCGCAGAACTACAGCCGTAGATTTGCGGGGTGGAACATAGCTTTATTTGCTATGGGATCCCGGCCGGAGCGTACACACATCGTGTGCACTCCGGCCGATTCCCATACGGCGCCGCAAACAACTGACAGGACCATTATTTGCGGACGGAATTCAATTAATTCCGCCCGCAGAAGGACCTGTCAGTTCACACAGTGAAGCAAGCGGCTCCGGCTATGGGAAGCTCTGATGCGGGCGCGCGCTGATGCGCCCGCATCAGAGCTCCACGGAGGAAAGATCATCCGGCAGGTACTTAAGTCACGGAGCGGCCGGTCAAATATGTAGTGTGAACATAGCCTATATCTGTTCTTATAATTTTAATATCTGATACTTCTATCTGGGCACCATATATTAAATGGATTTTTAGAACAGGGAGATGGAAAAAAGAGCTTGCTGTCCTCTCCAGATAATGACCTGGTATTGCAGTGCTTCCAGGTTCGATGTAAAAAAAAAAAAGGCATAATGCTCATATCATAATCTGGTTGGATTCATGTAAAAAGAATTGAGGCTGCTCCAAGGGCAAAGTACCCAGAGCTACATCTAATGCGTCTAATGAAGTGACCATTGAGTAAGCTTTTGACTCATAAATTCATACATTGTACTAATGATAAATCTTCCTCCTTATGAACTTCAAAATCGGTAACACAAATTTTTTACCTGACATTATGTATGTAGGTTTGTGACAAGGAATTATATAAAATATTGCTGCCATATTCAAATAATGCTGTCTGGGGTAGTTTGTGATGCTTT
Source organism: Dendropsophus ebraccatus (assembly GCF_027789765.1). NCBI lineage: Eukaryota > Metazoa > Chordata > Amphibia > Anura > Hylidae > Dendropsophus > Dendropsophus ebraccatus. Next base: position 214,659,645 of record NC_091454.1, on the reverse strand, counting down.
TTTTATGCTCTTAGCTAATGCCAGGAAAATATATATAGAAATGATACCTCATATTTGTATCTGCTATATGTTTTGATAAAAAGAAAAATATGCAAAAGTCTTTGTGCACTTGCCATAAGAGTTTTCTCTGATGTTCTGTGTGCTTTTGGGGCCCTTAGATTGATGTTTTAGATGTTTGTAGACACTATGCATGTCACATTGATTACTTACCATCAGTGGGAAGAGGTCTGGGTTAGAAGAGCATGAGTGACTACTGTCGGAGGGGTGAAATTCTTGTTGTTTTTGAAGGTGTTTGTGATGTCTTGTCTCTGTTTCCATGTATGTATGATTATTCCCTCTCTTCCCACACCGGCTGCCTCCAATAGGAGTAACCAGCGGTAATGTCCATATGTCCTCTGTCTTTCTCTTCTCTGTCTTCTTCACCACTTTGTACACCCTACATTGTAGAGCTATTCCGCCACAGTCCCTGCATTCAGACAGGCACATAACAGTCCCTTGACACCTCTAGTTATATCAGACACTGAATGTTTAGTGTGCTAGTAAGGACCACATGGAATTGTTACATCTCCCATAGTTGCGACACTTTCTGCATTTCATTTAGTACTGTAAATGCAAGTCTCAAAGGGAAGGGTGTGATAGCAAAGCAGATGGTCAATTCTCCAGGGCATTTGACATGTAAGACACCAAGGAGTGTGAATACTTAGCTCCACTAACAGTTCTCTCTTATTTTTCTTTTTCTCTTCTTTCCTTTCTATCTAAATTTTCTTACCTTTAATATCTCTGCTCAATCTAAACTTTTCACTCTCTGATATTTGTATCTGTTCTGCCTGCATGTTTCCGACTACGTTTCATTTCTCTACCATGCACGGTCACGTCCCATGCTCATCTCTGTCTCTCGCTTCTTCCTCGACGTCTGAACCTTTCCTTCTTTGCTTCTTAATTTTCTTCCTTTCTCTAATGTTAATTCTTCTCTCTTGGTGAACCACTTCTTCACGATCTTTCTGCCTAACATCTTTCTCCTGACTACTTCTGCCTCTTCCTCTTTCTCCTCCTCTTGTTTTCCTCTTCTTTTTCGTTCTCACAACAGAGGTGGAAGTAAAGGAAAGGATATTAGCACCATCAAATCTCTGCGTGTCCTCCGTGTCTTGAGGCCTCTGAAAACCATTAAGCGTCTGCCCAAATTAAAGGTTAGTGTCATGTATGTAACGTAACCTGAGTTCTCTACATGGTAAGAGACCAGACTAGCTTCAGCCTGGCTGCTTACTGTCAAAGCTAAGGGCCCCAACCCGAGTTCTCTCCAGTAAGGTAAGAGATCATACGTTAATTTCAAAAGATTATCAGAAATTTGCATGGTTTTGCTATATTAATCCTTCAGAATGGTGTCCATGTGCTGTTGTTGAGCCCCTAACAGTCTACTCTGTAGGGCACAGCCTAGAGACAGAATTCTTCTAACAGGCAGCGGGCAGCAGTTTGCAGGAAAGTGAGTCAACTAGTAGCCAAGTCTTTAGAGCTTTTTGTTGAGGCTAAGAAGTCATTTTAAAAAATATAAATATGTTAGGCAACGCCTATAAAACAGAGACAGCATGTTTGAAACAACAGTTACCATTTAAATAGTCAGATGTAAAAATATTAATAGAACACTTGTCCTAGATAATAAAATAAGGAATATAGAGCAGCTGTATACCCACTCGCATCTGAATTACCTGTACACCCATGCACAGAATTCTCCTGATAGCCTTTCAGGTCGATAACACTCCAGTACAACAAACGGGTAAGATTTAATTCAATTTGTTATTCTGGTCAACACTTACCATCTTCAATTGACTAAATAATGTGCATATTTATCACCAATGAGGTGGAGGAGAGAATTTGAGTCCCCCAAAAAACTCTCTAGCATTGCTTACCTTGGTATTCAATATGCAAGGATAAAGTTAGGGCCAACAAAAGGGGATGGCAAACTGACACATTGCCTCTTCAGCCATAAACAGACGTAGGAGCTGCTAAACATTTAGCTTTATTGCCAGCTCCAGTGGTCAGAAAAGTGTTATTTGCCAGAAATGTTTAGCAAAATATAGCGTGATACTGTTAATTAGTCTAATAAAGGGGCCTCTGCTCTGAAAGCTTACAAATATTTTTCTGGTTAGCCACTAAAGGTATCATTCCTAAAAATAAAATTTTGATAACAGACAGCTTAAAGCTATACAGACAGAATCATATCCAAATATGCATATAATAACACAATATCCAATTACAATTGGGATAGATAGATATCTTTCTTAGAGCACTATGTAGCCATATTAAGACGGTGTGATATTATTTTGAAACCACTTGTCAGCATCTGGGTGCTATATGATAATATTATGTGAACATTATAACTGGTAATACAATTGTATATAGGTATTATTTAGGCATTATATGGCAGTATTATTTAGCCACTGGGGATCTGTGGTATTGTGTGAGTGCTGTATGGAAATATTATTTTCTATTGCTTGCAAATTAATATAAATATAATTACTGTCCTTGGAAGGGGGCCATCTTAGACTTATTGCCGCCTAGCCTGAGGTGTTAGGGTTATTAACCATGTGCACTTTTTCTTGTGATACTTAAAGGGGTAGTGCGGCGTTTAACTTTTGTTCACTAAATAACACACATTACAGAGTTATACAACTTTGTAATGTGTGTTATTTAAGTGAATGGACCCCTTCCCCGTGTTTCCCCCACGCCCGAAGTGTTGGTGCATTATACTTACGTGTTCGCTGTCGACCCCGGCCGCCATCTTGTGTCGACGCTGTCATCTTCGGGAGGCCGGCCGAACCGCTCCAGTCGTCCCTCATGCCAGCCCCCCTCTGCCGCGTCATCAGCTGCTCAGGCGTGATTGGCTGAGCACACTTCCGGGGTGTGGGGAACACAGGGAAGGGGGCCATTCACTTAAATAACACACATTACAAAGTTGTATAACTTTGTAATGTGTGTTATTTAGTGAATAAAAGTTAAACGCCACACTACCCCTTTAACCAGTGCTAATATTTGTAAAACAATTCTGACAGTACAGTTATTATTTGTGTATAAATTTATGTACTTTGGATTTTGATATCCATATTGTTTGTAACTGTTGTTGGATGTCAGTAGAAATGGATTATACATAAATATAATTGCTGTTGTCCTGTACCTTTCAGGCTGTGTTCGACTGTGTGGTAAACTCCCTGAAGAATGTCCTGAACATCCTTATTGTTTACATGCTCTTCATGTTTATCTTTGCTGTCGTGGCTGTTCAGCTCTTCAAGGGAAAGTTTTTCTACTGTACAGATGAATCAAAAGAGTTTCAGAGAGACTGCAGGTAGGTGACCTCCTTACTACATATAATGTCACCAGTTGCCATGATGCCATGCTGCCATGTGATATTGATCATGTGTTGCTCAGAGCCATGTCAATTACTGATTAAGCCAACATCTCCAATAAGAAATGTATACGGTATACATGAATATATACATATATAAATGCTTAAGTCTTTATTTGTTATCAGCTAGGAAGAACAAGGATATTGAATATTAATTTGCTTAGGTATCAAACTGAACAACCCTTTAAGTTGGCTGAAAATTTTGAAAGTGGATTTCCATATAAAATAGAAGCAATGGTGGTGTTTTGAAAATGTTACGTGGCCAAAATATATCTAGATGGCATGTAAGTAATAATTTCTTTGTTACTTGTCTGTCTCTCTAGAGGAGAGTATCTAGTGTATGAGAAGAATGAAGTCAAAGCACAGAAGCGGGAATGGAAGAAATGGGCGTTCCACTATGACAATGTACTGTGGGCATTGCTCACCCTCTTCACTGTGTCTACAGGAGAGGGATGGCCAGAGTAAGAACATGCATGCTTCTAGGACTGTATTTATCAGATGTGTTGTGTGTGAGTTATTCTGTATGGCTGGTCTTGAGGTCAGGCTAAACGAGTTGGATTTATCTCCTTCAGTCTTATTATTTTACAGTGTCTAGTGTATGTAATTGGTTTTATGTGGATGGGCTGGTAATCAATATATGTTATTACTAATGCAGTATTATATATTGATAGATCCATTGTTCACTGCCCAGACATCTATGAGTTGTTAACAACCCAGCTACAATCTTATGTGGCTGGAAGTGCATTTAGGCTCTCTACCTCCTTATGGTGCCTATATAAATAAGTGTCACCCAAACCAACCTATTGGTTATTTTTTTTTATTCTCTTTGTGTGTGGTGGTGTACTGGCTCTTTATCTTAAAATATTGGGGGGGGGGGGGGGGGTCCTCTGATGATGTGGAGCAGGGATGGTTGGGAACCTGTGGCCCTCTAGCTGTTGCAAAACTATAATTCCCATCATGCCTGAGAGAAGCTTTGGCTGTCCAGGCATGATGGCAATTGAAGTTTTGCAACAGCTGGGGTCTGCAAATTCCCCACCACTGATGTAGAGAAAAAGAAGTATTGGGTATGACGAATTTCTATGCTTGATCCAAATATTGTATGACAGAAATACCTGTAGGGGGATAACCCTTTATCACCCCTACTGTAAAGAAATGATGTGTGGCCATTTATCGATGCCCGTCTACTTATCTTTGTCTACTTACTTATTTATTTCCACAGTGTACTCAGGCACTCTGTGGACGCCACCTATGAAGACCAAGGACCCAGGCCTGGATTCCGAATGGAGATGTCCATCTTTTACGTTGTATATTTTGTGGTTTTCCCCTTTTTCTTTGTCAACATTTTTGTAGCCTTGATTATCATTACTTTCCAGGAGCAAGGGGATAAAATGATGGAGGAGTACAGTCTGGAAAAGAATGAGGTACATATCTAAATCCTGGCAGGCTAGGCATGGTAGGGATTCTAGTTTCTACAGCTGTATGGCGATGTAGGTCTGAGCTGCATGACGTGGTCAAGAAAAACATGGTTCCTAAAAAAAAGAGTAAATAGAGTAAATGTCCAGAACAAGAGCTAACTATAACATCTCAGCTGCACAACACAACCAATGCACAATGCAGTCAATGGAAATTGGCTCTGCTGCTGAAATCACATGCCAGAAGCACAATATGGCTTTTAGAGCAACCATCATAGCTATGTACATGGATCGTGTACAGCACATGGAGTCTGCAGAGGTCTATGGTCCTGTAGGCACTTGATATGACTCCAAGAGGAACCATATTCTTGCAGAAATAATGCATATAGATTAGAATATCCATGTAGTATTGCATGTTAAGATGGTACAATATGTTCATACAGAATTGGTGCCTCTGTAGCCTCTAGGTGCTATGTTATGGATCTGTACAGCACATGCAGGAGCAGATTAACTTTACCATAGGCCCGGGCTGTTCACCAAGCCTGGGCCCCCCCAACCCACTGTAACTATGGCAGCACTGGCACTACTTCATAATACAGGATAGATAATGTCACGATTCCCTGAATTGTGCAAAATAGCAGTAAAAAAGCAGCGATTTTTTGCAAATCATGCAAAACTGTAACCAGGAGACATTACACCACTAAAAGTATAAGTCTTTTTGGGTGGCCATGGGCCCCGGGCTGCCGCCCGAAACTGACCTATTGTGATCCGCTACTGAGCACATGCGCATGTGCCTAATGGTGATAACACGTTTTTATCTTGTTTTTATAGAGAGCATGTATTGATTTTGCTATAAGTGCCAAGCCACTTACCCGTCATATGCCACAAAACAAGCAAAGCTTCCAATATCGAATGTGGCAGTTTGTGGTGTCTCCTCCTTTTGAGTATACAATCATGGCTCTGATCGCACTGAACACCATTGTATTGATGATGAAGGTAAGAGGAATTCCCTGTGTCCTCCATTATCAATGAAAGCTGCTTATAAAGCTGATCATAGACAGAAAAGGGTTATACCTATTTAGAAGTGTTCTCATGTATAATCTGTAAGTTCATTAAAGTGACTCTGTTACCACAATTTCCCCCCCTCCAAACCACTTGTACCGTCAGATAGCTTCTTTGAATCCAAGATCTGTCCTGGGATCCGTTCGGCAGGTGATGCAGTTATTGTCCTAAAAAGCAACTTTTAAACCTGCAGCCCTGTGTCAAACTGCCGTGGCCTAGAGTATCTGTGTCCTAACTTTGCACCACCCCTCCGTCCCTCCTCCCCACCCTCCTCATCATTAGAAATGCCACTGGCAGGATATTTCCTATTCCTCTGCAGTGAACACTGCACAGGTGCCTTAACAATCCAGCCCATGTGCAGTGTTCACACAGCTGATGAATAGGAGAAAATCTGCCTGGGGCATTCCTAATGATGAAGAGGGTGGGGAGGAGGGACAGAGAGGTTGTGCCAGCCTAATGCACACACATTCTAGGCCACGCCAGTCTGACACACGGCTGCAAGTTTAAAAGTTGTTTTTTAGAACAATAACTGCATCACCTGCCGAACGGACGCCAGGACAGATCTTGGATTAAAAGGTACCAGCGGTTTGGGGGGGGACAGATTGTGGGTACAGAGTCACTTTAAGATCTTAGCAAAAAAGCCTCATAGTAACCTCTCACAACTGCATTGTAAAGTGGTCTTCTATGGAGATGATCTTGTCAAAAATCAATCTCATCATAAGAAAAAGATATGTTCTGTTTTTTAAGACTTGACTTGAAGGCAACATGTGGGAAAAGACGTAGGACCTTAGGAAGCATGTTTATTCTAACATCATCAAATCCTGGCTAAGGACCTCTCTTGGAGATCAGGGGCTAGGTATCTGAGGAGAGGTAGGATGTTTAGATGGAAGTACAGATGTTTTGTGACTACCACCCTAAATAGAATGTAGACTGTAGATGACATACTCTGCTTGGTGCATAGTGATGCTAAGTATCTTTAACTTCTGCATCATCATGCTATACTATGCAAAGTACCAGGGTTTCCATTACTAAAATGTACAAAAGCTAAGTTTTTGGGCAACCCTGCCTGTTGCCCACAGACAAGCAGGTACCCTGACCAAAGAAGCATTAGTGGGCCAAGACCAAGGCTCCTCAAAGTTGTCTCCAAAAACTCCCAGGTGAATCCATCTGTTCCAGGATCTTCATAAGAGAAATCTTTTCCCCAAGGGCTAAGCTGTCCTCCACCTGTAGTGGATCACTGATATTCCTCAGTGTTCTTACCTCTACTAGAACCTCTGCTGGATAGACTTTCATAGTATAGAGTGGGCTCTACCTTTGGATTGAGAGCTTGCAGCGCTCAGATAGCAGAGGTTAATGCTATGAAACCAGGTTGGATAATATTAATCTTACAATGAGGAATGCTGCCAATTTTATTGGAAATGAAATTTTATTAGATTTTTTTTTATATAACTAAGTTATTATTGGTGGAGAACTGAGCTGAAGTGTGAGCCCAGATCCACGTCTAGGGAGCGACCTAAAACCAAAAATGAAATGAACAGTGTAATATCTCTGGGGCAATGTTGCACATCACAGCCCACCTATCTGTGTACACTAGATGACACTATAAGCAGAATAACCTGAAAACAACCCCCCCCCCCCCCCCAATGATAGAAAAACTTTAAGGCTGGATTCACACGCTGTAACTGTGCGGCTGTATTTTTTATGCGGCTGTAAATGTGCGGGTGAAACTACTGCCGTGGGAAAAAATGGACATGCGGCTCAAAACATACGGTCATTTACTTGGAAATCTGGTTCAACTAAAAATAACAAATAAAATGTTAAGAAAGTGATGCAAACACCTCTGGATGCATCTGGGAAAGCAGGGAAACAGTTTACATGAATTGCTATTACCGGGGTTTGCGATCCTCTGCACTATAGCCGATGTCTCTCATGGTTAATATATTGAATTAATAAAACACATTTTCTGTCTAATAAAGTCCCTTTTATTGTTCAATAATTAAATGTAAACGATTCCATCATTTTGCAATTAAATATACTGTTAAAATAAATATATATATAAATAAATGTATATTTATATATATATTTATTTTTTGACAGTATATTGAATTGCACAATGATGGATTCGTTAGAATTAAATTATTGAACAAAGAAACTGTATTTATTTAAACGAAAATGTGTTTTCTTAATTAAATATTAATTAGTACAGGAAGCTCTATAAGCCGGTAATTCATATTCCCGGCAATAGAGCATTCTGTACTAATCATCACTTTACTTTACTCAAAACATCAAATGTTTCTTCTAATTATGTTGTGACAATAACATTATTAGAAGAAACATTTAGAATTATATGTGCGCTCAGCTGATTGGCTGATCGGCTGAGCGCACATATAATGAGCCGGTCCGCAGTACAGTCACTTCATTGTGCTGCGGACCAGCGAAGAGGACACATCGGGGTGAGTATAGAGCTCTCCCCACCCCCTCCCCTGCACTGCACCCATCCCAGCAAGGAAGGGGGGGGTCAGTTAACCCCTTCCTTGCTGGGATGGGTGCAGTCTGACATCAGTCTGGCCCCCCGGGGGTTAAGGGGGATGCAATACATCCTCCCTTAACCCCTTAGGGGTCAGACTGTAAGCAGGGATCTGTAAAGATGCTGCATACTGTAAGGAGCACAACACCGCTCAAAATGATGGGTGTTGTGCTCCTGTTTGTGTTTTTTTTGTGTGTTTCTCCCTTTTTGTTTTTCAGATATCGGTATCCTGGGGATTACGTCGGATTCCATGGACTACGTCGATGACCAGCGGTTGTTCTTTGAATTTTTTAAATAAAATGGTCAATGAGGGGTGTGGGGGTGTTTTTATTTGAATAAAAAATTTTTTAAACTTGTGTCTTGTCTTTATTTCTTTACTTTATAGACTAAGTAGTGGAAGCCGTCTAATAGACGGAATCCATTACTAAGTTGGGGCCTAGTGTTAGCCGGTATAAAATGGCTAACACTAACCCCCTATTATTACCCCAGTACCCAATGCCACCAGGGGTACTGGGAAGAGCCGGGTGCCAGTGGTCCCGGAGCGTCAAAATTGGCGCTCCTGGACCGGGCGGCAGCAGGCTGGTAATATTTAGGCTGGGGAGGGCCTAAACCAATGGCTCTTCCCACCCTGGTGTTACCAGGCTGCTGTCGTTTGGTTTTTAACCCGGCTGGTTATAAAAATAGGGGGGACCCTATGCGTTTTTTTTTTTTAAATAAATAAATAATTAAAAAAAAAACGCATAGGGTCCCCCCTATTTTTATAACCAGCCGGGTTAAAAACCAAACGACAGCAGCCTGGTAACACCAGGGTGGGAAGAGCCATTGGTTTAGGCCCTCCCCAGCCTAAATCTTACCAGCCTGCTGCCGCCCGGTCCAGGAGCGCCAATTTTGACGCTCCGGGACCACTGGCACCCGGCTATTCCCAGTACCCCTGGTGGCATTGGGTACTGGGGTAATAATAGGGGGTTAGTGTTAGCCATTTTATACCGGCTAACACTAGGCCCCAACTTAGTAATGGATTCCGTCTATTAGACGGCTTCCACTACTAAGTCTAAAAAGTAAAGAAATAAAGACAAGACACAAGTTTAAAATTTTTTTTATTCAAATAAAAACACCCCCACACCCCTCATTGACCATTTTATTTAAAAAATTCAAAGAACAACCGCTGGTCATCGACGTAGTCCATGGAATCCGACGTAATCCCCAGGATACCGATATCTGAAAAACAAAAAGGGAGAAACACACAAAAAAAAACACAAACAGGAGCACAACACCCATCATTGTGAGCGGTGTTGTGCTCCTTACAGTATGCAGCATCTTTACAGATCGCTGCTTACAGTCTGACCCCCAAGGGGTTAAGGGAGGATGTATTGCATCCCCCTTAACCCCCGGGGGGCCAGACTGATGTCAGACTGCACCCATCCCAGCAAGGAAGGGGTTAAGTGACCCCCCTTCCTTGCTGGGAGGGGTGCAGTGCTGGGGAGGGGGTGGGGAGAGCTCTATACTCACCCCGATGTGTCCTCTTCGCTGGTCCGCAGCACAATGAAGTCACTGTACTGCGGACCGGCTTATTATATGTGCGCTCAGCCGAACAGCCAATCAGCTGAGCGCACATATAATTCTAAATGTTTCTTCTAATAATGTTATTGTCATAACATAATTAGAAGAAACACTTGATGTTTTCATTAAAGTAAAGTGATGATTAGTACAGAATGCTCTATTGCCGGCATATGAATTACCGGCTTATAGAGCTTCCTGTACTAATTAATATTTAATGAATAAAACACATTTTCTTGGAAATAAATTCAGTTTCGTTGGTCAATAATTTAATTCTAACGAATCCATCATTGTGCAATTCAATATACTGTCAAAAAATAAATATATAGATAAATATACATTTATTTATATATCTATTTTTTTTAACAGTATATTTAATTGCAAAATGATGGATTCGTTAGAAATAAATTATTGATCAACGAAAGTGTCTTGATTACAAATAAAATGTCTTTGATTAATTTAATATATTAACTATTAGAGGCATCGGCATTCGGCATCATTGCCGGCTATTTTTGAAGTACTCCGTACGGACCGCCTGTCAATCCACGGCCGCATGTCCAGCCGCAAACAATGGTCTTGTTCATTTTTTACGGGTCCGTTTACGATAGGGCCGTAGATTCAGAGATAGTGTGCACTGTGCAGCCGCATATCCTATACTTCCCAGCATACACACGAACCATCAAAAATACCGCCGCACAATTACAGCCGCACATACAGCCGCACTCTTACAACGTGTGAACCGAGCCCAAAAATGGAATCCACAAAATCAAAACTATAAAGCTTTACAGCCAGAATTTAGATCAAACCTATGTAATGAGGAGACTTGGTCTTTCTGCATCTTCTTTGCAAGCAAATAGGAGAAATGGTTAACATCTTAATGACCACAATACGTGTTTTTAAAGCGGCCTGCCGATGACTGCATATAGCGCGGGCTCATGAGCTGAATCCATGCTATATGCAGTGAATGGCAGCTGTATGTTACAGCTGACAACTGTCTGCATCTACCAGGAGCAGACTTCAGTTCGGTCATAGGAATTTAACCCTGTGCATGCCGCAATCGACAATGATCAAAGCATGCACAGTGTAACTTGACAAGTAGTGGACCTGTCAGGGCTCCTCTCCCTGCTGATTGAGTCTGCCTGAAGCAGACTTAGGCCAAGTTCGCATGGCATAAGACACCAGCCGTTCCGTGACCTGGCTGGATCACGGAACGGCCGGTGTCAGAGAAGATCATCCTGCATCGTACTGCAGTGATCTTCACTGCCACTGAATTCGGATGCGGGCACATCAGTGTGCACCCGTATCTGAATTCCCCGCCGCACACTCCATTGTGTGCACTAACAGGTTTTCTGCGGCTGCAGAAAACTGACATGTCAGTTGGTTGTGGCGCCGCTAGGGATCCCAGCCGGAGTGTATAATATGTGTTTACACTCCAGCCAGGATTCCACAGAAGGCAGCACCCTGTAAGCTACGGTAGTAATCACGGCTGTTGTTGCAAATAGGTAACAACAGCTGTGATTATTGCATACCTTACATAGTGTGAACATAGCCTTAATCAGCAGAGCGATGATATAACTGATCAATGCTATGCAGAAGCAGGTATGGTATCTGTAGCCTCATCTGTATCCAGTTTTAGGCTGCGTTCACACTACGTTTATTTCAGTCAGTATATGTATGTTTCAGTCAGTATATTGCAGTCAGTATTGCAACCAAAACCAGGAGTGGATTAAAAACACAGAAAGGATCTGTTCACACAATGGTGAAATTGAGTGGATAGCCGCCATATAACAGTAAATAACGGCCATTATTTCAATATAACAGCCGTTGTTCTAAAATAACAGCAAATATTTGCCATTATATGGCGGCCATCCACTCAATTACAACATTATGTGAACAGATCCTTTCTGTGTTTTTAATCCACTCCTGGTTTTGGTTGCAATCCTGAATGACATATACTGACTGAAATATACGTAGTGTGAACGCAGCCTGAAACATGAATTCCAATGCTACTTTTCTATTTTAGTTCCATGAATATTCCAACACATATGAACAAGTTCTGAAAACATTTAATATCGTCTTTACATCTCTCTTCTCTCTGGAATGTCTGTTGAAGATCATGGCCTTTGGGGCACTGGTGAGTACTCCATATAAATATTTATACAGGGCCGTATACCACAGCGCTGTTCACACATCACAGTGCAGTCTAATATCCCCATCTTACACATCTAGTTTGTGCCCTAGTAAGAGTCAAGCCGAGGGCCGAGTAACACTGCACAGCCCAAATAGGTGCAGTATGTATCTACGTGAACACTGAATCCAGAGGAACAAATGCTCCATAGCAACATATCATATTGGGGGGAAATGACTGACAACTTAATGGTAATGGCAGCTAGCAAGAACCACGCCAAGCCCCATGTTCCAGTCTTTTCTCTTTATTCTAGAACTATTTTCGTGATGCTTGGAACGTGTTTGATTTCGTGACAGTACTCGGGAGCATCACCGATATCGTAGTTACAGAGTTCTCGGTAAGTTCCCATGAATGACAGAGATGTGTTCTCTCTGCGGTGATTCTGTGAGCACCGCTGAGTGTTGCTATGCTGAGCATTAAAAGTGTATCTAAGTCTGTCTTCTTGTGATAAGAGCAAATGAGTATGAGTGGTGCAGCTGTATAATAGAATGGCTTGGGTGAAGGGTTATGGCTACTTAGGAACAGATAGCACTAGAACAGGAGTGAGGAACACCGTGTATTACAGGACTATAGGAACTCCGCTGCTCTATGAGGCATGAGGCAAGATATGAAGGAGGCGCAGCCCCTACCACTCTTGATTTACCATGATTTACGCCTGCTAGCAGAGATCTACACCTACTGTGGAGAAGGTTTTGATTTCTGTTTCTGCCATGTGGTAGATGCAGGTCAAGCCAATTTTACCTAACCTAAGTGGTGTGCACTTACTTGTAAATCCGGTGGGATTAATGAGGACGGGGTTTATTTTTAGACCAATGCTCAAGTAGGCTGGTCTTAATAAATGTGTATTCGTTTTTTTTTTTATTTCCATTGCCAGGAAATATGGAGGCATGTTCACCAAATGACTAACCAATTGCAAGAGAAATGAAAGCTCAGTATCAACCATATTGCTTTGAGACAGATTAGTGAATAAGATAAGATAATCCTTTAATATTCCCACCATGGGGAAATTCAGTGTGTTAAATATATATTGTTTATGTTGTTGCCGGTAGACTGTACTCAGCTTATCTCTAGTTATGAGTACAGTGCCCTGAGTGAGTGGTGCAGACCCATTATCAAGCACAGTGCCATAAGTGGGTGGTACAGTATCCTATGTGAGTAGTACAGAGCCATAAGTGGGTGGTACAGTACCCTATGTCAGTAGTACAGAGCCATAAGTGGGTGGTACAGTATCCTATGTCAGTAGTACAGAGCCATAAGTGGGTGGTACAGTATCCTATGTGAGTAGTACAGTGCCATAAGTGGGTGGTACAGTACCCTATGTCAGTAGTACAGAGCCATAAGTGGGTGGTACAGTATCCTATGTCAGTAGTACAGAGCCATAAGTGGGTGGTACAGTACCCTATGTCAGTAGTACAGAGCCATAAGTGGGTGGTACAGTATCCTATGTCAGTAGTACAGAGCCATAAGTGGGTGGTACAGTACCCTATGTCAGTAGTACAGAGCCATAAGTGGGTGGTACAGTATCCTATGTCAGTAGTACAGTGCCATAATTAGGTGGTACAGTACCCTATGTCAGTAGTACAGAGCCATAAGTGGGTGGTACAGTATCCTATGTCAGTAGTACAGAGCCATAATTGGGTGGTACAGTACCCTATGTCAGTAGTACAGAGCCATAATTAGGTGGTACAGTACCCTATGTCAGTAGTACAGAGCCATAAGTGGATGGTACAGTACCCTATGTCAGTAGTACAGAGCCATAAGTGGGTGGTACAGTACCCTATGTGAGTAGTAAAGTGCCATAATTAGGGGGTACAGTATCCTATGTGAGTAGTAAAGTGCCATAAGTGGGTGGTACAGTACCCTATGTCAGTAGTACAGAGCCATAAGTGGGTGGTACAGTACCCTATGTCAGTTGTACAGTGCCATAATTAGGTGGTACAGTATCCTATGTGAGTAGTAAAGTGCCATAAGTGGGTGGTACAGTACCCTATGTCAGTAGTACAGAGCCATGAGTGGTGTGGACCCCCATTATCTGTAGTGTAGCACTCAAAGTGTAAAATACAAAACTTCAGCACTCTGAAAGTGTAATACAGACAGTAGAGTGCTCCAGGTTTGTGGCGCAGTTCCTTACCCAATTAGAAAGTCTATGTGCAGTGTCAAATGATGTTTGTACAGTGTTTGCAGTGTCCTATCCCACTAGAAGTATTCCCTATACCAGTGGTATGGTGCTCTGAGTGGATGGAGCAGTGTTCTATATTGGTAGTATTCTTTGAGTAAGTGGTGTAGTGACCAATGCTTGTGGTACAGTGGTGTGAATGGATGGTCTGGTGTCTTATCCGTCTGGTAGTATTATCTGAGTGAGTAAGTAATGTAATGACTTATACCAGTGGTACGGTGCTTTGAATGGATGGAGAAGTGTACGATCCCATAGGTAGTATTCTCTGAGTGAGTGGTGTAATAACGTATACCAGTGGTACAGTGCTCTGAATGGATGGTAAAGTGTCCTATCCCATTGTTAGTATTCTCTGAGTGAGTGGTGTAGTGACCAATGCTAGTGGTACAGTGCTCTGAATGGATGGTAAAGTGTCCTATCCCATTGTTAGTATTCTCTGAGTGAGTGGTGTAGTGACCAATGCTAGTGGTACAGTGCTCTGAATGGATGGTAAAGTGTCCTATCCCACTGGTAGTATTCTGAGTGAGTGGTGAAGTGACCAATGCTAGTGGTACAGTGCTCTGAATGGATGGTACGGTGTCCTATCCCACTGGTAGTATTCTGAGTGAGTGGTGAAGTGACCAATGCTAGTGGTACAGTGCTCTGAATGGATGGTACGGTGTCCTATCCCATTGTTAGTATTCTCTGAGTGAGTGGTGTAGTGACCAATTCTAGTGGTACAGTGCTCTGAATGGATGGTACGGTGTCCTATCCCATTGTTAGTATTCTCTGAGTGAGTAGTGAAGTGACCAATTCTAGTGGTACAGTGCCCTGAATGGATGAAGCAGTGACTTGTCCCACTGGTAGTATTCTCTGAGTGAGGGGTGTAGTGACCAATGCTAGTGGTACAGTGCTCTGAATGGATGGCACTGTGTCCTATCCCTCTGGTAGTATTCTCTGAGTGAGGGGTGTAGTGACCAATGCTAGTGGTACAGTGCTCTGAATGGATGGCACTGTGTCCTATCCCTCTGGTAGTATTCTCTGAGTGAGTGGTGTACTGACCAATGCTAGTGATACGGTGCTCTGAATGGATGGAGCAGTGCCCTGTGGGGCTCTCTCTCGAATATAATGATCAGTGTATCTCTGTCTTGTCTTTTTCATGTCTCTTTCTATCCCTCTGATATTTTGGCCCCCGGCAAAAAAAAACTCATCCAAAATGCACTATGAATCTCATGTGTCCATCCATGAAACTGGTCTGTGTCTTCATGCCAACTACACCCCACCTCCCCCCATACCTAATATAACCCTAACCCCAACCCCACGCACAAATTCCTGCTGCAATCTCCTCCATCTACAACTGCATCGCAGAACCCGGTTGGTTTGTAATTTATAACCTAATGCATAAACATTACCTGCTGCATGTCAGAGGTTGTGCACTCAGACTCACCCCATCCCTCACTCTTGACATGTCAATCTAAATCTTGTGTCCTCCTGATCTTCTGCGTGAAACCCTTTATCCTTGTGCCAGGAACTTAATCTCCACATGACTATACCTGCTGTTTATTTACATATGACATCACTGCTCCCACACCTACATTTAATTATACCTGCTGTCTATTCATGTGTGACATCACTGCTCCTACACCTACATCTGACTATACCTGCTGTGTATTTATAGTGACATCACTGCTCCTACATCTGACTATACCTGCTGTCTACTCGTACAGTGACATCACTGCTCCTACACCTACATCTGACTATACCTGCTGTCTACTCGTACAGTGACATCACTGCTCCCACACCTACATCTGACTATACCTGCTGTCTACTCGTACAGTGACATCACTGCTCCCACACCTACATCTCACCAAACCTGCTGTCTATTCACGTGTGACATCACTGCTCCTACACCTACATCTCACCATACCTGCTGTCTGTTCATACTGTGACATCACTGCTCCCACACCTACATCTCACCATACCTGCTGTCTATTCACGTGTGACATCACTGCTCCTACACCTACATCTCACCATACCTGCTGTCTGTTCATACTGTGACATCACTGCTCCTACACCTACATCTCACCATACCTGCTGTCTGTTCATACTGTGACATCACTGCTCCTACACCTACATCTCACCATACCTGCTGTCTGTTCATACTGTGACATCACTGCTCCCACACCTACATCTCACCATACCTGCTGTCTATTCATGTGTGACATCACTGCTCCTACACCTACATCTCACCATACCTGCTGTCTGTTCATACATTAAAATGTATGATTCCCAGCCAAGATCTCCCTATACCTCACGACTGTCATGACTACATTGTTTGGATATAATCATATTCCTAAACATCTTCAAACTAATAAACATGATGTCAACTAGAGATGAACACAACTCAAGCAATCGGTTGGCATTTGATAACCGATAGCCATAGGCTATATCCATGTTTTCCTGGACTCCCTATGGCTGCATCCAACTTCCTCAGCCACCAATTTTCAAATGCCAACCGATTAGACTTGAGAAAGCTTGAGTTGTGCTCATCTCTAAAGTCTTCCTACTCTTCACATTTCATCCCAACAGAACACTCGAGATCCTTCTCTCCTCCTCCTTTCTCAATGCTCTTTCACCCTAAACTTCTACTAGTATGACAAGACTGCATGACCCCTTGGTCCTGCTAAGGGTTTTGGCTTTGCCTATTGCTGTGCATGATGCATTGTCCCAGCTAAATACGAGGAAGCTTCTGGGGTACCTGAGGAAGTGGCCAAAATTCACTACACAACCAAAATGTTCTTACGACTGGGTAATATACTCAGTTATATGATGGTGGTCATGTCTATATATTCTTCCACATGGCAATCACATAAATGTAAATTGTTAACAAGCTCTTCTTGCAACCATAATAACCCAAGGTTGAAAGGTTAGGTAGCGTGTCACCAATCATCAGTTTTGGATAGACATTTCCTTTTCTATAGCTTATGGTTTTGTTTGAAACCATATCCACCTGCCCAATGCTGTAATTTGTCATTTTCTGTCCCATGTAGATTTATGCTCTCTAATCTGAGCTCCCACAATGAACCATGTACTTGCTTGAAATTAGAGTTTCCCTTAGGGAACTACTTTTTAGCCATTTATTTTACATTCTGGAAGGTCTATCAACCCTGACTCTCACTAGTAACTGGTAATATACAGTCAGGCCGCTAGCTCTTTGCAGCTGCTGCATCATGGTAACCTCCTTTATGTATTGGGATGGCCAATTGTATCTGCAGGGACCCCAGAAGCACCTGTTTTAATGTGGGACTTACATACAACGGATCCCTTGCCATGAAGGAGAAATGTCAATAGGAGAGGATCACTTGTAAATGCTTTAGTTTTTCTTATAGATCTGATCTTTGCCAGGGAGACCATGCTTTCGGTGATACCTTTAGGCTAGACAGGCCCCATGTATAAAAATAAAAAGCTGGTGCAAGCAGAACTGAGGGGAGATGTCTATAGGAACCAGGCAGATCATTGTTTTAACTTTCTAAGCTACAAAGAACAAAAAGGTAGCTGAGTTCTGACTGGTTCCCATGGTCATAGCCCCTGTGTTTTGCAGGCACTACTTTTTATACATGTGGCCCTGTGTATTGGGGATCCGTTCCATGTCTGAGTGTAGGAGACTCATAACCAATAATGCGCACCCCTCTCCCCACTTTAAGGACCACTTTAGTAGAGATTCTGGTGTGAGGAGTGGAGGAGCCCAAGCTCTGCATGTGCCAAACACTCCTAATGTAAAGTGGCTGCTTGTTTCCAAATACAGTGCATTTGGTTTGATTCTTGTTTCTCAAATGGAAAACACATTACTCCTAAGTAAACTGCT
The DNA here is from genome assembly GCF_027789765.1 of Dendropsophus ebraccatus. Lineage (NCBI taxonomy): Eukaryota > Metazoa > Chordata > Amphibia > Anura > Hylidae > Dendropsophus > Dendropsophus ebraccatus. The sequence continues at coordinate 214,641,485 of NC_091454.1, read as the reverse complement.
GGTCGGGATGAAGGAGTCAAGGGGGCTCCTGCTGGTCCTTGAGTATGAAAACTAGTGCAAATGACAAGGTGCAGGAGCTGCCCATAGGAACCAATCACATCTCGTTTCATTCCAACCCTATACAAATTCTAGATGGAGCCTGGCTGGTTCCTATGGGCCCCAATCCTCCACCCACCTTACATTAGCTTTCACACCTGAGGCCACAGTGTCTCCTCACTCTGCACTCTTTTCCCTGACTATAAATGGGCCCCAAGTGTTAACGTAACGTTCGCTGGTTTCAGATGCAAAAGCTAAAATACGAAACAAATAAATAAAATTATTGAAAACTCAGAATATCTGAGACAAGAGAATGGCCGAAGATATCTACTCTCTATTTCTGATAGATGTAGGGTTTCATGGGGGAGCAAAACAAACCATGGTGGAGACTTATAACAACCAGTCACGTTGCTGCTTTCTTTCTGGATGAGTACCAGAGGTAAACTGCACTGTTTGCAGTTCGTTTTTACAAGTCTCTCCCGTGTTATCATTGACAGCTACATTTCTGATCAGATTATTTTCCTTCAATAATAATTTTATTTATTTATTTCGGGGCTGGAGAGGTGACTGGAGCTTGTCTGCCTGCACTCACTGCCTCTCCACTCTCCCTTCCCCATTTCACTTTATAGGACAACTTTATCAACCTCAGTTTTCTCCGCTTGTTCCGAGCTGCCCGTCTCATTAAACTTCTGAGGCAAGGCTACACCATCCGTATCCTCCTGTGGACCTTTGTCCAGTCCTTCAAGGTATGTGCACAAAGAATTATATATATTATATCCTCTCATGGTAATGGGATAGTGGCCTACGCTTGGGGGCAGTCAGGGGGCACAGATCCTCCAATAGATGGATCTTTACACACATATCAGAGTCAATTGCATAGGATGCCATATAATGTAAAGGCCTGTTTATATGTTACAATGCAATACATGACTTGTTATACCTGTCTCCTCTTCCCTCTACAGGCGCTGCCCTATGTCTGCCTCCTGATCGCTATGCTCTTCTTTATTTACGCCATCATCGGCATGCAGGTCTGTAGTAGAGTTGGTGTGTTGTTGGCCTTGTCTTCAAATGTACAGGCAGACAGAATTTTATCATTATAGTCTATGTCACTATTTACAATGGGTACAGCTAGCAGTATGGTTTGAGGGGCAGTCTGCTGGTACTGTACCATATAAAGGGGGGAGTCTGCTGGTACCATATCAGGGGGCAATCTGCTGGTACAATATTAAAGGGGCATATGCTGGTATATAAAGGATACAGTCTGACAGTACCGTATGAGGGTGGAGTCTGCTGGTGTAATATAAAGGGTACAGTCTGCTGGTACCATATGAGGGGACAGTCTGCCGGTACCATATGAGGGGACAGTCTGCCGGTATCATATGAGGGGACAGTCTGCCGGTACCATATGAGGGGACAGTCTGCCGGTACCATATGAGGGGACAGTCTGCCGGTACCATATGAGGGGACAGTCTGCCGGTACCATATGAGGGTGGAGTCTGCTGGTGTAATATAAAGGGTACAGTCTGCCGGTACCATATGAGGGGACAGTCTGCCAGTACCATATGAGGGGGACAGTCTGCCGGTACCATATGAGGACAGTCTGCCGGTACCATGTGAGGGGGCAGTCTGCCGGTACCATGTGAGGGGAAAGTCTGCCGGTACCATATCAGGGGACAGTCTGCCGGTACCATGTGAGGGGACAGTCTGCCGGTACCATGTGAGGGGAAAGTCTGCCGGTACCATATGAGGGGGACAGTTTGCCGATACCATATGAGGGGGACAGTCTGCCGGTACCATATGAGGGGACAGTCTGCCGATACCATATGAGGGGGACAGTCTGCCGGTACCATATGAGGGGACAGTCTGCCGGTACCATGTGAGGGGAAAGTCTGCCGGTACCATATGAGGGGACAGTCTGCCGGTACCATATGAGGGGACAGTCTGCCGATACCATATGAGGGGGACAGTCTGCCGGTACCATATGAGGGGGCAGTCTGCCAGTACCATATGAGGGGACAGTCTGCCAGTACCATATGAGGGGACAGTCTGCTGGTACCATATGAGGGGACAGTCTGCTGGTACCATATGAGGGGACAGTCTGCTGGTACCATATGAGGGGACAGTCTGCTGGTACCATATGAGGGGACAGTCTGCTGGTACCATATGAGGGGACAGTCTGCCGATACCATATGAGGGGGACAGTCTGCCGGTACCATATGAGGGGGACAGTCTGCCGGTACCATATGAGGGGGCAGTCTGCCGGTACCATATGAGGGGACAGTCTGCCAGTACCATATGAGGGGACAGTCTGCTGGTACCATATGAGGGGACAGTCTGCTGGTACCATATGAGGGGACAGTCTGCTGGTACCATATGAGGGGACAGTCTGCTGGCACTGTTTATATGAGGCTGTTTGCTGGCACTTTTTACGAAGCAGTCTACTGGTACCATTTATGATGGGGTCATCTGCTGGCACTGTTTATTGGGGTCCACGCTGATGACTCTAATCACAAGAAGCTATTTGCTAACAACATTTATGGTATAGATACATATGTGTGTGTGTTAAAAATATGCATCATCCTAATATATGACCTTTTTTTAGGTCTTTGGTAACATAGCCCTGGATGAAGAAGATGAAGACACAGCTATAACAGAACACAATAACTTTCGCACATTTTTCCAAGCTCTGATGCTCCTTTTCCGGTAAGAATCCAACTCGTCATGTCAAAATTTGCACCAAAAATTATGCTGCGGTATAACTTAGGGCATATTTCACATTAAAATTTATGTGTCAGAAATAGGTCTCATATAGTTTGGTTTGGGATTAGCTCCAATGGCAGCACTAAATATTAGACAATAAATATGTCCTATTCCTATATGTCCCTGGACATTGGTATAGCACCAGCTCAGTGTTTCATATGCTGACTGCGACATGTGTCTTACTTCCTCCAGGAGTGCCACCGGGGAAGCCTGGCATGAAATCATGCTGTCCTGTCTGAGTGGGAGGCCCTGTGATGTTCAGTCTGGAATAAAAGAGGATGACTGTGGAAGCGAGTTCGCGTATTTCTACTTTGTGTCTTTCATTTTCCTCTGCTCATTCCTGGTGAGTGACGCAGCACAAGAGCATAAGAGATTACCATTAATATTTTGGAGAGGAGACATAAATACCATTTAATTTATTCAACAGTCTAGAGTAGACCTGTACAAGGTAATGTCCTTCAATCCTGATGAGGGGTTCCCCAGAAAACACCAAAAACAACTTGCAAGGCAAACTGTAGAACAGTAAACATCTGTATCATATTATAGCCCTAGACAGGAATTATAGAATGCTGTGCTGCATGTACATTCAAGTCTACCTGTCACAAAGTACAATCAGCGTGCAATTTGGCACCAGACATTCAGGTGTCCATGGAGATGACCTCGCCGAGTCAGTACTGCATGCGACCCACTTTTTGATCCAATTGGGGTTGCACATATTACCGATGGAAGGGAAAGAGCAGGATATCAGGAGGTGGAAACAAGTTTGCTAAGAGATTGTATTTGCAAAAATATTTAACTTGATAAGTCCTGCAAGTATAACTATATTAGCTGAGATGGGAATACCCCTTTAAGAGTTCAACAAAGAAGTAGTTGGAGTATAGCTGGCATGTTGGGCTTATATTTGCACGCTTTCTGCACATATGCTAGAAACATACAACACGTTGTCATAGCTGTTCTCCCTCCGCAGATGTTAAACCTGTTTGTCGCTGTCATTATGGATAACTTTGAATACCTAACCCGCGATTCCTCCATTCTGGGTCCACATCATCTAGACGAATATGTGAGAATTTGGGCAGAATATGACCCGGCTGCCTGGTAAGTCACTTGATCTACCCAATTTAATAAACGATTTGGGGGAATGGATTACGAAATGATTGATCATCTGGTGTCTAAACCCTGAGTTAAAATAAAAGGAAAACCATAGTTGACTGTAGGCATAAAGCAAAGAAGGAAGTAATAAGATCAGGTGAAGACTCAATCAAGCATTACCCAGGATTCACCAAAAGGAACCATCAAGATGGATGAAGGAGAAAAGCCCCAGTCTGCTGGAACCAAAAACAATCAAACAAGAGGTAGACGATAAGAGAAACATCTGGAAGAATAAATCATGAGCCTGAAACCCTCCAATGGAAGCAAAGTAACAAATGAAGTAAGACAGTACGATAGGGTAGATGCAGGAATATTGTAGAGAGGTTAACAGGAAAACACTTCTAGTCATAAAAGCAGATAAAAAATTGAGGTAGCTGTCTTAAAGGGGTTGTCCAAGGAAAAAAAAAATTCTTTCAAATCAATTGGTGTCAGAAATTTATATGGATTTTTAATTTACTTCTATTTAAAAATCTCCAGTCTTCCAGTACTTATCAGCTGCTGTATGTACATTCAGAAACAGTGCTCTCTGCTGACATCTCTGGCCGAGTCAGGAACTGTCCTGAGAAGGAGAGGTTTTCTATGGGGATTTGCTACTACTCTGGACAGTTCCTGACTCGGCCAGAGATGTCAGCAGAGAGCACTGTGTCTGAATGTAAATAAACACCACTTCCTGCAGGACATACAGCAGCTTATAAGTATGGGAAGACTTGAGATTTTTAAATAGAAGTAAATTACAAATCTATATACCTTTCTGACACGAGTTGATTTGAAAGAAAATTTTTTCCCTGGACAACCCCTTTTACTATTCAGATGCATAAAGGGCCTGTGAATCAGAAAAGACGAGTTGTATGAGCTTTTGTATATGCAGCCATTAGTATGAAGAGGCCACCTAAGCTTGGGATCTCACCCTTGTGAGTTAGCAGATATGGAAATATTGTGGTTTCTTTCACTATATTTAGAGCCAGTGGAGGCTTGATAATATTTTTTGATATACACATTTGGGCCATGTTCACACAACGTAAGTTAAGTATTAATCACGGCTGTTGTTGCCGATTTGCAACACAGCCGTGATTAATACTTAACTTACATTGTGCTGCAGCTAGAGGGAATCCTGAGCGGATTGTAAACACATGGGGGGGGATTTACAAAGACCAGCGTACAAGTACGCCAGTCTAATATTAGGCCCCGCCCCCTTCCCCCCCGGCAGGATTCAATAAAAGGCGGCCAGCCGGGTGCCCGAATCTGCGCCCGCTGTACGAAATCTTTCAGTAGGTGTAGATTCTAATGATGATTTACGCCTGCAATCAGGCGTAAATCATGATAAATGAGGCACAGGGGGAGGCCACGCCTCCTCTCCGCCTTGTCACGCCCCCCCCCCAAAGCTCCCCCAGCCCGCCCATCAGGCGAGCGGTGCATGCAGGAGGCGTACACCAGGGAGAAGTGCAAATCTGCCCCTTCTGCCTGACATGCGCTACGGGTGTACCGTTCATAAATGTCCCCCACAGTATACACTCTGGCCGGGATTGCTAGCAGCCACGCAAAAAACTGAACCTGTCAGTTCACACAATGGAGCGGGTGTCTCCGACCTCACGTTTATTTGTGTGCAGCGGGAATTCGGATGCAGACACATCCCGATTCAGCAAGTGAAGATCATCTGCCCGGTACTGCAGGGTCACAGAATGGCCGGTGTTATACTAAGTGTGCACATGGCCTAAAATTGTGTCCTCTGCTATGATGCCATGTGTTTCCCCCTTTTGGTGACCCTTGGGTGTATTCCCATGTTTGTAGAGAGAGGAATTCAGCATGGGCTCTTACCACCTAATAGCAAAGATGAAGGGAACAATACCTGGGCCCTTTCTCTCACAGTAGGCACAATAGTAGCTGCATGAGCTGTGTACATCCCTGTCTCTAGACCTTTTCAAACAATGGAGACACCGAAGCAAGAGATGTTCTTCAATCACCTAGCATTGTGCATTGTTGTTGTCATATTCTATGTGTCCATTAGGCATTTGGACACCTTTCAGATTATGAGGTTATAGGTAAAGGCTTCTCTATAATTTTGGTCACGTCAGTCTTGACTTTAGTTCTGCCACCATATTCATCAACCCGGAAGCACCGAACTGCAGGAAATAATCCCGTATACTGCATAGACCTTCACACTGTCTTGTGGTTGGTCTTAAGAGTTTTGTTTTAGTCATCTTGGAGACCATGAAGGAATGGAATTAACATAAGGTCTGATAAGAAAGTACGTTTTCTAGCAAGCCAACTGTGGAAGAACAGGCACGTCAAGAAGTCCCTTCTCCTCTATTCCAAGGATGAGAGGACAGCTTACCATCAAGAGCTCCTCTACTGCTTCCCATTCCAGTAAACCTCTATTTGCCCGTATTGTTTTCTATGTGTTTTTCTCTCGCATTTTCTTTCCGCCTATGTATTTTATCCACATGAGTGTCAGAGTGATTGTTTTTTCTTATTCCAATCGAGTTTAGATTTTTCTGCACTGTATGTTTGTACCCACTGTTACGCTATATGCATTACTCAAGTCCTAAGTTTGTATGTCTGGATGCTGTGGTTGAATTCTCAAACTGATTGTCAAGGACCAACACTTATGTCTCATGCTGGTGCCTACCAGGTCAGAGAGGGAGTCCACTTTGGACAATAATTTTTTTTTAACAGTTCCGGTATAATAAGATGATCATAGGCTGCCCCAATGCTGAACCCCTAGTGTAATCCCACCCCACAGTGACAGGCATTTTTGGTAGAATTTTCACAATTTTAATTTCAGAATAGAGTATTAGACAATGAGTTAACTACAATAGTCAACCAATAAATCCTACCTGCCACACTGGGGGCCAATGTATCTCCTCCTTCTAACTTACTAAAATACATGCTAGTTTATCTACTGAAGAGGCAGACTTTCCCAGTTGTTGCTCCAGTGACTGGTGAACTCCAGCAACTACTAAGAAGGTAAAATGTTGCTGGAACACAGCAACAACCCAACATTACATATTCCAACATGGTGTCATCCACATAGACCTAGTCATAGACGTTATTTACATTCTTTCTCTCTATATTGCCTTCAGTGTGCACATTGGGTTGCACTAGTACATGGAGACTACTTAAAATATATATAAAAAACAGAGGGAAAGGGCAACACTCAATTTGAGACTTTAGCCATCACGTTATGGGGACGATTTATAAAAACTACAGCATTCATGTTCCACTTTGAGAGCAGCAGCACAATAGCTTTTATAAATCCCCCAGATGTGTGAATATGAGTATATGTGTGTGTATTATTACTGTGTTTGCCCATTCTCTGTATCATGCAGGACACAGCACTGCATCCAAGAGAGTATGATTACAGGGAGGGTCACCCATGAAAGCTGCACATCCTCTCAACTAACTCCCCTTCTGTTCTTATTTCAGCGGGCGCATTCATTATAAGGACATGTACAGTTTGTTACGGGTTATATCCCCACCGCTGGGTTTGGGGAAGAAATGCCCCCACAGGGTGGCCTGCAAGGTTTGGAAAACCATTACAAAAAAAAAACAAAAAAACAAAAAACCTAAAGCAAAAATGAAACACAGAACGAAACTTCCACAACCCTTACCCCATATACCCATCCTTCCTTCTCTCACCCCAGATAATACTCCTTTCTCCCATCCTTCAAAACTTAGCCCCTTATCCCCTGCAAGAGTTTAAGCGGAATGCGCGTTGCTTTCACCTACCTAATGTTAATATATATATAACATATATATATTTTAAGACAGAGCTGTACTCAGCTGTGTACACCTTGTGCATCCTATCTCTTTGGCTGCTGGAGGGAGGGGGTTGGTCAATGGTTCATCCCGTAGCAGCTAAAGGGTATATAGTCTTATGGAAGAAGCATGGGCTTGCTGGGTTTTCCGAGGGTCTGGGCACGATTTTGGACTGCGGGGAGCCTGCTTTAAAGAAGAAAAAAAATATGCTTGATAAAGGGGGAGGGTGCGGAGGGGTCTCAGGGGGGCTCCATTAACCATTCTGGATCTCCTTCCATATTTCATAAACCTCGCTCCCACACTCCCCCCTTCCCCTTACCACCGCCACTGAAAACATCTTCCTCCCTGCTTCCCAAATCTCCTTCCTAATTCATACTGGCAGGACAAGGCATAATTTTTTCCTAACACACCTGTACTGGAGAGAGGTTGTAAAATGAGAATTCTCCACCTGCCAATGAACAATGTAAGATCTGCCCCTGTGTAGGTTCCTTCTGAATGATATGATGATGTAGGTGTTACTGTTTTGGGTTGATATGCATGTAAGGTACAAGTTCCCGGTGTGGTGACCTCCTGTGCGCCGTCTCCTCAGGTAGTGATAAGTTGATCTAATTTCTTTTCGCACCTTTTCTCTCCATGTTTCTTCAGATCCTTTCCCCCCTTTCCTCCCTATGTCCTGGGATATACTCTCTCATATTTATCTTCCTCTCATTTTTTCTTCCTCTTTCTTCCTGTTCTGTATTCAATCTACTCCTCTTGTCATTTTCCTCCTCTATTTTCCATCCTTCAACACCATTAATACCCATATAATTCATTCCATTTTTCGGTAATGTACATTTGGATGATATTACTTCCTCCCTAATAATTTCCCTTTTATCCTTCTGTATCTGTCATTCCACTCCTCACTTACCGTCCATTTTACCTGCTTGTCTGCTTCTTCCCATCTACATTCTGTTTGCTTGATAATGACTGGACTTCCCTTTTTCCCATACAATGTTTTCATTCCCTTTCATGGTCCATTTCCCTTTTTCCCTCCGATAAATCCATCTTCCTCCTTTCCATGGCTCTGTGGCTCCTTTCTCTCTGTTCCCAGGGGTCGCATGAAATACACAGACTTGTATGAGATGCTCAGACTAATCTCGCCTCCCTTGGGTCTGGGGAAGAAATGCCCTGCTCGAGTTGCTTATAAGGTAGATCCCTTCCACTTCCCACTACCATGACTCTTACCCTCTTTTCCTAGTCCGTTTTTTGGGTCCCATATTGTAACTTGCCAGACAGAGGTACCTTAACACTACTGCTCTGCATCTTTGTGCACCTCCCAGCAGAAGGGTTAAGACATACCCAATAAGAGATCCTTATGCCAGGAGCCTCTTGTCACTGGAAGCCTCTTAATGGCATTTTTTTTGTCTTTTGATGTTATATTTTTGGTATTTTGACGTGGAGATGTGCCGTCACTGTGTGCGTATGTCTTTGACATGTTCTGTATGTTGAGTGACAATGACAAGCTCTGTGCTGCTGAAGGGAGAGACGTTTATCTAACAATAACACACTCTCTCTTATGAGGTCTGCTTGTGAACTGCAGGTTCACATCATAACTCGGGTCAAAGCTTTAGCTTCTATGTCTACTGCAAACATAGAGTTCAGGCATTATACACTGTATATTCATAGAAAAGAGGGAGACCCATCATAAAAATGAAATTGGGTCATACTCTTTGTGCCTACTTGCATCATCCACATTAAGCTGGGACATTAAGCTGGGACTGTTCCTTTTCATACCTTGGATGGTATGAGACTCCCAATGTTAACACTATCCATAGGAGAGGAGGTTGGAAGCCACCTGGGTTGGAGCCTACCTCTCTACAAGTGCAATGGCGGCTGCGACTATGGTATATACACTCCTGGTATGATGTTAAAAAACTCTTTTGCTTGCTGGGGAGGTTTTATACAGGTCCCTGCCTAAAGGTGGCCTGAGATGTCCACTAGCTTTATCATTCTCTATTGACATGTTCACTACTTAAAAGACAGGGTGATCTAGGATGTATAGATACATTGAAAAATCTTATTCAAAACTCCAATCCATTTACAAAGATTTTGAAATTGTTTCATAGCTATGTGACATGACTGCTTTTAAGTGTTGCTATTCTTGCTATATAGATGGGTTGGTTTTATAGAATTGGCATGGTACACTTTTTCTAGCCAAGTGGTTTTGCATTTCTTGTTACAAGTGAGGATGTTGCATAAATTTATATCAACAAGTAACTATTCAGTCGGCCTAAAGTCACATTTAATGGTGGTCTGCAGATCTCTACGTACCTGGCAGATCCTGGGATCTATTGGTACTTAGCAAAAAAAAGACTCTATAGGTCATATGTCATTAAAGGTATAAGGTACATAACCAAATGTTATGTAGGCATATGATGCAGATGCAATGTGGCAGAATGGGGTGTCCCTGGTGGGGTTTGTGGGGCAATGGGAAAATAGAGCAGTGCTCAGATCATTGGTCATATGAAAGGTTCCCTCATAGAAGAATGGTTTGTAGATGTCTAGACACAAAGTAGAAAGGACCAGTTTTAATCCCAAAGATGTAATTTTGTGTAGATTGCTAGTACTGTGGTAGACTGTCTGACTGCTCATCACATGGGTTTATAGACCTCTTGCAATATGGCAGAATAGTCTATATCAGTGCTTCTCAAACTTTTTCTACTGGAGCCTCACCCAACAGACCAAGGCAATGCCTGGGCCTCACCAGACTGACCAAGAGGATGCCTGGGCCTCACTATCTGTGGTGGAAGTCCATTTAAAAGCTGAGAATAATGCTAGGGCTAGCTTTCACCCATCTCCCAAGCTCTCTATACTAATAATGCAAATAAAAAATAAATTAATAATATTGCTAAAATGGAGATTTTTGCAAACGGCAAAAGGACTGTGCAGATCATAGTAACTTTTGTGAAAACTGGCTCCTCAGCTGGGCCTCACCAACAACTAGGGGGCGCCTCAGTGGTGAGGCCCGCCTCACAGTTTGAGAAGCACTGCTCTATATACTAGGAGATGTATCACAGAATGGCCTCAAGATCTAAGTTATGTTTCCAAGATCTGTGTTGTGGTGATAGAGAGGTTTTGGGGTACATGGGCTAACACTGTTAAAATACTCTCCATGGGTTATAAGAGTAGTCTGTATGTTATAAGTACATGACATATTGGTCTGTTGGTCCTCAGTTGTATGGTGTTTGTAGGCTTATACGGTCATCAGATTTATAGGAACATATATAAGTATATATGTATGCTACATGCAGAAATGGTATACAGTGAAATGATTTATAGGGTTACAGGTTTGTGGTCTACAAATGCCTCCTGTAATATAGGTTAGAATGGCTGCCATGTATATATGGGACTATATAAGAGGTTGCTATGGTCAGTAATAGGGACTGTAGTGTCCTGTATCACATACAGATGAATCTATCACTCTTTCTTTTCCTGTCTCTGCATTCCTTACTCTTTTATTCTGTGTATCTTCCTCTCTTGTCTCTCCACACTCATTATGGTAAGTGCACGATGCATTGGAAGGATGATGCAGGCTGACCTAACCCTTGTCCCTTCCTGCTTGACAAATATCCTCGTGCAACAAGATGTAAAAAGAATATTTCCAGTGATGAAATAATGAAAGCTGTGTCATGAGATATTGTTATATAGATGTGGGGCAGGAGTTATGATAGATGATGCACATTGGAGACAGTGTATTTTCCTATGTGCTATTTCTCATAATGTCCCCATCATTACAGAAAACCCTTTTATGTATTTTCCGTATATATAAGCTTTTATAGTTACGTTATTCAGCTTTGTATTGCGAACTGATCCCTGAAACTATAACTCATATATAACATATCTGTTTACACTGACCTATACCTAGTCATTCTTTAATCCTTATATTAATATTTATTATTATTATTATTATTATTATTATTAATTAATTTATTTATTTATTTATAAAGCGCCCTTGATTGCAAAGAGCTATAGAAACAATCAAGGTTAACAAACAGGAACATTACAAGATCAAAAACACATTACATGAATAACATAAATGGCAGACTGGTACATAGGGGAAGAGGACCTGCACGCATGGGTTTACAATCTATGAGGTACGAGGAGGCAAAGTGCAGCCAGTCAAAGTGTGGAGCATATTTTTTAGAGGTTGTAGCCTAGTTTGAACAGATGGGTTTTTGGGTTACTTTTGAAGGTCTTGATGGTGGATGAATTGGGGTACAAAGTTTCATAATATGGGGGAGGCTCGGGCAAAATTTTAGAGGTTGTTGGAGGAGGTATAAACAAGGGGGGAGCGCAGAAGGAGGCCACTGGAGGATCTGAGGTTGCGTGAGGGACGGTAGCGGGGTATCAGGTCAGAGATGTACGGAGGGGACGGGTTGTGGGTGGCCTTGTATGTCACAGTCAAAAATTTAAAATGAATACGTTGGACAGTGGGAGCCAGTGAAGGGTTTGGCAGAGGTAAGAGGCAGAGCGAGGGGAAAGGTGGATTAGTCGGGCAGCAGAGTTAAGGATAGACTGGAAGGGGGGCGAGGGTGTTAGATGGAAGGCCAGAGGGCAGGATGTTACAGTAGTCCAAGCGGGAAATAATGAGAGTATGTACCAGCAGTTTGGTGGCGTCAGGGGTGAGAAAAGAGCTGATTCGGGAAATGTTTTTGAGGTGAAGGCTGCAAGAGATGGTCAGGGTATGAATGGTTTAAACGAAAGGGTGGAGTCAAAGGTGATCCCAAGTCAGCGGACATGGGGGACAGGGGAGAAAGTGCAGCCATTGATAGTGATTGAGGGATTCTATGGAGGGGTGCAACAAAATGGGGGAAAGATGATTAGTTCTATTTTATCCATGTTGAGTTTAAGAAAGTGGGAGGAGAAAAAGGAAGATAAGAGTCGATAGACACTCTGGAATTCTGTATAGCAGAGCGTTGACATATGGACCAGAGAGGTAGATCTGAGTGTTGTCGGGATAGAGGTGGTACCCCCAGAGCCTTGGGGGACACCAACAGTTAGGGGACGAGGAGAGGAGGTGGTGTGGGAGTGGGAGACACTAAAAGTACGGTTAGAGAGGTAAGAAGAAGAAGCTAGTGATGGCAAGGGATGAAAGAATTTGTAGGAGGAGAGAATGGTCAACTGTGTCGAAGGCAGAAGATAGGTCAAGGAGAAGGAGTGTTGGCGTGGGGCTTTGGCAGTTAGCAGGCCATTGGCCATTTTGGTGAAGGCAGTTTTTGTGAAGTGGTGGGAAGGAAGCCGGATTGTAGGCAGTCAAAGAGTTAGTTGGATGAAAAGTGGGAGGATAGTTCATGGTAGACAAGTTTTTCTAGGAGATTCAAGGCAAAAGGTAGAAGTGAGATGGGGCGGTAGCTGGATAAGGAGGCAGGGTCAAGGGATGGCTTTTTAAGGATTGGTGTGATGGTTGCATGTTTATATGGAGATGGGAAGATGCCAGAACTTAGTGATAGATTGAAGAGATGAGTTAGTGCTGGGACAAGTGCTGAGGTGAGGTTGGGGATAAGGTGGGATTGGATTGGGTCAAGTGCGCAGGTGGTGAGGTGTGATGTGGACAGTAGTTTGGAGAAGCATTTTTCAATGATGGTGGAAAGGTGAGTTAGTGGAGAAGAACACTGAATGGGCATAAAGCGGGGCTCAGGAGACTGTAAAGTGAAACTTTCTCGAATGTTATCAATTTTTTGTTTGAAGAGAGATCCATACGGTAGTTTTACTATATACCATTATGTCAACGTCACATACATTCTCTGCATACATACATACTTGCACTACATTTCCAGTATCTATACTATACCTGTTCTATTTCTTTACCTATAGCTAAGGTTGGTTTATAACAGTGTCTACACCGGTACAGCTTCAGAGATCTTACCGTGGTCTAAAAGAGTCAGCTAAACAACCTACAAGACACCTGAAGAACAACACAACCACAAAACCCAGATGACTAGCCATTCTCGCACAATAAAAACTATGCAATCTCTTCTCTCCTCACTCCATCTTTACTTCTACAGTTGTTGGTGCTGGTCCCCCATTTCTCACTAGTCATAGCAGGCCCCCATACTGTTCCAAAATCTACAGCAGCCTCTTTGTCCCATAACTTCCCCTGTAGTCACTTTAGCGCCCACTAACTCCCCCAGAAGCAACAGCAGCCACCATGTTGTTATGACAGAATTCCCCCAGCCCCCATAAGTTGCTTATAGTCACAAGCCAAGCCTTCAGTTCTTTTCTTCATGTGCTTATCTGCCAGCATGCAGCCTTTGTAGATGCTGGCCACTCTCCTGTCCAACAGGAGTGGTCTGTGATCACTTCTGTTGGGAACAACAGCTTCCTACCACAGTCCACTTTTCAGCTGTGGCTCAAATAGTGTATGTGGCGGTGGCTCGGATACTGTATCATTTACCAGGGTTTTTAATAACTCTTTATCTTGTCATTACCTTACATGATATCTATACTATTACTCCTACCTTACATTATATCTATACTATTACCTCTACCTTATATTATATCTTTACCATTACCACTACATTATATTATATTTATACTATTACCCCTACCTTATATTATATATATACTATTATTCCTACCTTATATCTATACTATTGCCACTACATTATATCTATACTATTACCCCTAGCTTATATCATATCTATACTATTACTCCTACCTTACATTATATCTATACTATTACCCCTACCTTACATTATATCTATACTATTACCCCTACCTTATATTATATCTATACTATCACCCCACCTTATATTATATCTATACTATAACTCCTACCTTACATTATATCTATATTATTACCCCTACATTATATTATATCTATACTATTACCACTACCTTACATTATATCTATTCTATGTCTACGCTACACCCTACTATTACTCCTACCTTACATTATATCTATACTATTATCCCTACCTTATATTATATCTATACTATTACTCCTACTTTACATTATATCTATACTATTATCCCTACCTTATATTAAATCTATACTATTATCTCTACCTTATATTATATCTATACTATTATCCCTACCTTACATTATATCTATACTATTACTCCTAACTTATATTATATCTATACTATTACCACTACCTTATATTATATCTATACTATTACCACTACCTTATATTATATCTATACTAATAATACTACCATATATTTTATCTATACTATTACCACTACCTTATATTATATCTATACTAATACTCCTACCATATATCTATACTATTACCACTACCTTACATTATATCGATACTATTATTCCTACCTTATATCTATACTATTGCCACTACATTATATCTATACTATTACCCCTAGCTTATATCATATCTATACTTTTACTCCTACCTTACATTATATCTATACTATTACCCCTACCTTACATTATATCTATACTATTACCCCTACCTTATATTATATCTATACTATCACCCCACCTTATATTATATCTATACTATAACTCTTACCTTACATTATATCTATATTATTACCCCTACATTATATTATATCTATACTATTACCACTACCTTACATTATATCTATACTAATACTCCTACCTTAAATTATACCTATACTATTACCCCCTACCTTATATTATATCTATACTATTACCACTACCTTATATTATATCTATACTATTATCTCTACCTTATATTATATCTATACTATTATCCCTACCTTACATTATATCTATACTATTACTCCTAACTTATATTATATCTATACTATTACCACTACCTTATATTATATCTATACTAATACTCCTACCATATATTATATCTATACTATTACCACTACCTTATATTATATCTATACTAATACTCCTACCTTAAATTATACCTATACTATTACCCCTATCTTACACTATATCTATACTATTACCCCTAACTTATATTATATCTATACTATTACCCCTATCTTACACTATATCTATACTGTTACTCATATTACTAACACCTTCATCTACATTTTTACTTCTGTCTAAGATACTGACCGATCACTGGAGTATCTGAATATCCTCACAAGTGCAGATTTCCATATGTTTAAACTAATGGTCTTTCATTTCTACTAGCTTCGGTAATGTTGCGCTTTTTCACGGTTTTACCCCCATTTTTCAAAAGTCTGTGAAAAAACAACGGGGGTTTTACCTCTGTTTTGGAAAACTGTTGTAAAATATGTAACATTAGGCAATGTTCACACAACGCCTTTTGAGCTCCGATTAAAATGACGTCCTTTATTTTGAGGCTAAATAAACGGACGCTATTCAGCTGTCTAGCCTTCCCTTAGTAGAATGACGGCTGTTGGTACATTATTCTAGTTTGGAGTTACTAATTGACCTTTGGATGCGGCTTAATTGAAAAGTCAATTGAATTTAATAGTAAAAAAGGAGAAAGAACAGTGGAAAAAGAAAAACTGTGTGTGAACAGCTAATAAAAAATGTCCGCTGTTTGCAAAAGACGTCTGAAAATAATGATCATGTTCATTATTTTGACATCCGTGGTAAAACGTCTGTTATTTAATGCATTGTGTGCATTGGACGTCCGTCTTCCTATTAACTTCAATGCATTGCCATTGCAGTCAGTTACATCACGGCAAAAACGGACGTTATTTTAAATATCAAAATCTGCCACCTTTTCTTTATTTTTGACGCTGTGTGAACATAGCCTTACAGTGAAATATAACATGTGAACACAGTTTAATTGCTGTACTGTTAGTGGTATTGCAGCATTTTCAGTGAAGTACCGTAGTACAGCAACAGTAAGGGGCCTATTATACAGAACTATTTATTTGGCCAGTCAGGCTGATTCAAGCAGATATCTGCGTAGTGCATCTGCAATCCATATATTTTTTGGCAGATCCAAAAAAGTACAGTGCTTGTTAATAAAGTTGAACTGGTTCAAAAAAGATGAAAGATGTCCAACCCCTAAAAAGTTTACATGATCACTTTCAGCTTGTTACGTTTCTTGGGGAATCTGTACTGTTCTGTGGATCTGTATTTTTTTGGCGGATCACATAGACAGGAGTGCATACGGATACACTAAGGATCATGTGAATAGCCCAAAATCAATGGAAACTAATGCTGGTACAAAATTGCACATTGCAATTGCCGGCACAATTATGGAATGTGTGAATAAGGCCTCAGAATGTGCTTCTTGCACATAGCAACCAATTACAGCTCAGCTTTCATTTTACCAGAGCTCATTAATAACTAAGCTAAGATGTGATTTGGCTGCTTTATAAATCTCCCATATTGTATAATACAAGCGTTCCTTCTGCACCAATTTCTCATGGTTTTTAAGATCTTTGCTTGCTGTCATTCAATAGTATCTTTCATGATTTTGTTTTGGTGGCTGGGACCATGTGATAGGACACTCAGGTACACAATTATACTTAACTAGCCCTGCTCCTATGTGCCCATCACATGATCCGGTGACCTGGAAAGAAATTTTTTTTCCCTTAAAGGGGTTTTGTCATTAAGAAAACTGAGTGTAAACCCATTATGTGAAACAAATGGGGGGGGGGGACACATTTTAAATGTAGGCGCATTTCTGAAATGTCCTGTTTGAGAGATAGACGTACTAACCCCCCAATGTGCCTGCATCGTTTTGATAACCTGTTGCCCTGTAAGGTGTGATCAAATTATATACCAACATCCTGGCGTTGGTTTTTAATTCTAGCCGAGAGGCATTAGAGTCAGCCATAGGTGTGAGGTGCAGCAGCTCCTTCTCTCCATGTCCGTATTTTACTGTTGCCCTTACTTACTACCCATGCACATTTGGGCATCCACTAAGGTGGTCACACATGCTCAGTTTAACTGCAGTCTTCTGATGTGTCCCATTAGCATTTGGCCTTCACTGCACATACTAGCAAGGGGGATTGTGGGAAAGTGTGTGTTTATGAAGGAAACCAGGAAGTGATTAGATCTATTGGGGGAGGGGAGCAGTGATGTCAGTTCCTCCTTTACATATACATTAATATATGGTATATAATTTTACCAGCTTTGCTTCATGGCACAACCACTTTAAGTTAAAGGATAGCCCTTCGAATGTCAGCTAGTAGAGTACACTGATCAAAAAAATAAAGAGGGGAACACAACACAAGTCGCATATCAGATCTCAAAGAACGACTGGATTCCAAACCACAAAGAAATATAATGAATTTCATCACAGCAATACTTAATTTTTTCCTCTAGTTTTTGCCTATTAGAGCCACAAATGTTACTATACTATTGTTAACAATGCCGTGCCTCCTCCCGGCCCACATGGTGAATGGGCCACAAAAAGAAAAAAATTTTGCGCAAGGGGGGTCCTTCCGCAAAAAAATAAATTGCGACTTTCTGCCATTCTGCACTAGGCGCAGACCTTGATACATATGCCTAGTAAAGTGTATCCATCATTAAGAAAAAAAACTTTTGGTGTGACAAAGAAACTAGGGATGGTCCGAAACTGCCGAGGTTCGAGTTCGTATGAACCCGAACGCTCGGCATCAGACTCCCGCTGTCTGCCCGCTCCGTGCAGCGGGTGGATAGAGCGGGAGGACCGCATGGAAAACTGGGATACAGCCTATGGCCGAGAGTTCGGGTTCGTACGAACTCGAACCGAACTCGGTTCGGACCATCCCTAAAAGAAACATATCAAAAGTTTTGATTAGTCAGGTCGAGTGCCCAGCCTGTGACCGAGAACGAGCTAGTCTACAGGGCCTTTGGGGTCTCATAGAGTCGGGAGAGCAGTAAGCAGCAATCCGGGCTTCTTCCCTCTCGTTCTTCTGATCCGTCACATAGACCCAACTATTTAAATTTGTGCCCCTAGGACACAAATTTTTTTTAAATTTGGAATTATTAAAAAAAAATCTCATCTAAAGTGTGCAGTGCTGGTTTTAAAGGGGTTATCCTTATCACCTATCTACAGCATAGGTGATTACTATCTGATCGGTGGCGGTATGACTGCTGAGACTTTGACCAATCACAGAACTGGTGTCTCCCAATTCACCTAAGTGGTAAAGCATGTGCTTGGCCTGATTCCATTCACTCTTTATAGGATGTCCAAAGATAGGTAAGCACCGACCTTTGCCATTTCTATAGCGAGTGAATGGAGCAGTGGCCAAGCATGTACACTGCCATGGGACCCCATTTTCATAATCACTGAGGGTCCTAAAGGTCAGACTCCCAATGATCAGACATTATTACCTATCCTGTGGCAGGCAGCCCTGACAGACACCCTTTAACAATGATTGGTCTGGTGTAAAGTCGCATTTAATTAAAAAAAACTATAAGTTCCTGCTTCTGCGCACCTTTTTCACTTGGAAGGTGGACCAGGAACCATAAGTCGTACATTTTTGAGCAAACATAGGATTACAGAAAAAAAATAGTTTTTTTACATTAAAAAAACTCAGGACTGAGAAATCCCCCATTGTCTTATTGCAGACAAAAAATATAGATGTAATTTTAACACATTTACGTACATGCAGTATGTAACAACTGTCCAGGCATCAAAAAGGTATTCCAGCAGTTAATATTACTCACCTATCCACCTATATCGGGGGGGGGGGGGGGGGGGGGGTCTTGATGGCTAAAATACCTGCAGATCTCCAAAATGATAGACCTTTATACCACTTGGTAGGACAGCCATTAGTGTTGTACTTTTATACACAGCTGAACCTATTTCTCCCTTAGAGTTGTATAAAGCCAAAATGCAACTGAACTACCACTGCATAATCCCCCATGGCCATACTAGTGGGGTGGGATCAGGGTCCCCATTTTCATCAGCAATCAGTCAGTTTCAATAAATGTTAATATGTTATAATTTACCATATCAGCATTCCAATGGGTCAAAAGTTTACATACAACAGCTTCTGCCTTTATATTGCTTGGAAAATACCAGAAAATTATGTCATGGCTTTGGAAGCTCCTAGACATCATGTGAGGTATTTTGCGGTGTACCCTAGGGCAGGATTTTAAGACCTACTGTCAAGCCTTACTTGTCTCTGCTTGACATTTTGGGACAATCAATTAAAAGCAATTAGCCAAGGCCAAGAGTGGTCAAAGAACCCCACAAATTTGGTACATTCTTGTATGCACTTCCTAAGTTCCTGAAGGTCCCCTGTTCTTGGGTTCCAATGATGATATGCAAGTTTACCCACCATGGGACCAAGCAGCCATCATACTGTTCAGGAAGGAGATGCGTTCTGTCTCACAGAACTGACAATGTGAAAAATACAAATCCATCCAAGACCAATAGTAAACTATCTTGTGAATATGCGGGAGGAAACAGGTATGAAGGTATCTATATCAGCAGTAAAATGTGCCCTATATAGAGGTAAAAGGCTGTTCAGCAATGAAGAAGCCGCTGCTCCAGAAAAGGCCAGGATACAGTTTGCAGCTGTCAATAGGGATGAAGATCTTACCCTTTGGAGAAATGTCCTCCAGTCTGATCTGTTTGGTCATAATGACCATTTTAATGTATGGAGGAATAAGAAGGAGTTTTGCAAGCCAAAGCAGCATCATGTTGTGGAGATGCTTCGCGGCAGGAGGGAGTGGTCTACTTCACAAAATAGATGGCTTTAAGAGGAAGGAAAATTATGCGGAGGTATTGAAGAAATATCTCAAGACGTCAGGCAGGAAGTTAAAGCTTGGGTGCAAAGAGGTCTTATAATAGCCCCAAGCGTACTTCTAGAGGTGGGACAAAATTTATTAAGGACAGGAAGAAGAAGGTAATCGATTGGTGCAGACTCAGAATAAAATGATAGGCAAAGCTGGAGTAAGGAGGTCAACAAACCTAAGGAATGGACCAGAATGTCAGCAATTTATTGTGTCATGTTACCATAACATTGTGCCACCTTTGGCCACCATATGCAGGTGTTATTTCACAAACCCTTATCACAGGCCTTCCCAAGGGTGGAGAAAGTTATAGCACCGACATATAACTAGTGATGAGTGAACATCGGAAAGATGACTGGATGCTGCCCTAGGGCTGCCAGGAAAATATGGGTACAGCCTATGGCTGTATCCATGTTTTCCAGGACTCCCTAGGGTGGAATCCAATTTCTCCAAACGCTGGGAGTTGAATACTGAGAGTTCGTGTTCGGCCCCACGGGCAAACTCAAACATTTTTCCGATGTTTACTCATCACTAGATATAACCCCTTTAAAGACAGAACTACCAAAAGCTAACCATGTATATGTGAACTCCTGAGCCACTAGGAATGTGATGAAAGAAATAGTCATTAAATATACTAGTGATTCTGACTGATCTAACATAGGGAAAGTGTAATAAGATTACATGACAGAGATTGTGAATAACTGAGCTTTAAAGAAGGTGTCTAAGATGTATGGAAAAAGTATGACTCCAACCATACCTAGTCACAATACATGCTGCCCCAATACTCAGTAGATTATTGCCAGTATGAGGAATAACCGGCCTATATTTTACTAAATAAGGTCATTTTTGTTTAATTCTTCAAATATCTTTAACTGAATGCTATCTGGACATGTCATTATTGATTAGTGTAAACTAAGCATCTCCTCGTCTTCCACAGGCAATTATCTAGTAAATGACACGACACTTGTGCATAGATTTACATAAACAACACAACAAGTGTTACGGTGGTGTTACTCAATAGAGGGAAACTAACAGGAGGTTAGAAGACTGTAGCCTGCTGCTGTTCTCCCATAGGGCAATTAGTGCCTCCCGCCCCCCTTTCCCCAGTGCACTATTCCACCTAATTTACATATTGAATAAAGTAAAGATTTACCAAACATTGCGCTGAGGATGAAGGTAAGAAAATTACCTTCATCCTCCTTGTCCCTATGGGAACATAACAGCAAGTTGAAGTCAGCTAACTTTCTGTCAGTTTACCTTTAAAGCGTGACCCTAACAGATCACTAGATATAGCCGGGAAATGCAAGCAGATGTGCACTTCATTCCCCAGCTCGCAGCTTGATCCAACTTTTTGCTGGGCATTGGCTCCATAGACTTACAGTGGAGCCCATCTCCTGTAACATGTTGGATGGACTGGTGTTCCAGGAAGTGAACCTTACTTCTCCTGGCTTTATCTAGCAATTGGGGCTGGGCTGGGGGGTCAACACTCAGAACCCCCAGTGACCAAAGTTTTGATGAGCATTTAAAAGGGTTATCCAGGCATAGAAAACCATGGCCACTTTCTTCCAGAAACAGTGCCATTCTTGTCCTCAGTTTGGGTTTTGTAGCTCAGTTCCATTGACAGATGGTGCTATATAAGTAGCTGTGTTTTTATTCTCTAATTCTGATTATACCCTTTAGATATTTCAGATATCTGTCTGGAATCATTTCTCCAACAGATAGTCAAATATATAATTTTCTAATATATTAGTTGTATGTTCATAACCCCATTTTTGCTTCTGCGCACCTTTTTCACTTGGAAGGTGGACCAGGAACCATAAGTCGTACATTTTTGAGCAAACATAGGATTACAGAAAAAAAATAGTTTTTTTACATTAAAAAAACTCAGGACTGAGAAATCCCCCATTGTCTTATTGCAGACAAAAAATATAGATGTAATTTTAACACATTTACGTACATGCAGTATGTAACAACTGTCCAGGCATCAAAAAGGTATTCCAGCAGTTAATATTACTCACCTATCCACCTATATCGGGGGGGGGGGGGGGGGGGGGGTCTTGATGGCTAAAATACCTGCAGATCTCCAAAATGATAGACCTTTATACCACTTGGTAGGACAGCCATTAGTGTTGTACTTTTATACACAGCTGAACCTATTTCTCCCTTAGAGTTGTATAAAGCCAAAATGCAACTGAACTACCACTGCATAATCCCCCATGGCCATACTAGTGGGGTGGGATCAGGGTCCCCATTTTCATCAGCAATCAGTCAGTTTCAATAAATGTTAATATGTTATAATTTACCATATCAGCATTCCAATGGGTCAAAAGTTTACATACAACAGCTTCTGCCTTTATATTGCTTGGAAAATACCAGAAAATTATGTCATGGCTTTGGAAGCTCCTAGACATCATGTGAGGTATTTTGCGGTGTACCCTAGGGCAGGATTTTAAGACCTACTGTCAAGCCTTACTTGTCTCTGCTTGACATTTTGGGACAATCAATTAAAAGCAATTAGCCAAGGCCAAGAGTGGTCAAAGAACCCCACAAATTTGGTACATTCTTGTATGCACTTCCTAAGTTCCTGAAGGTCCCCTGTTCTTGGGTTCCAATGATGATATGCAAGTTTACCCACCATGGGACCAAGCAGCCATCATACTGTTCAGGAAGGAGATGCGTTCTGTCTCACAGAACTGACAATGTGAAAAATACAAATCCATCCAAGACCAATAGTAAACTATCTTGTGAATATGCGGGAGGAAACAGGTATGAAGGTATCTATATCAGCAGTAAAATGTGCCCTATATAGAGGTAAAAGGCTGTTCAGCAATGAAGAAGCCGCTGCTCCAGAAAAGGCCAGGATACAGTTTGCAGCTGTCAATAGGGATGAAGATCTTACCCTTTGGAGAAATGTCCTCCAGTCTGATCTGTTTGGTCATAATGACCATTTTAATGTATGGAGGAATAAGAAGGAGTTTTGCAAGCCAAAGCAGCATCATGTTGTGGAGATGCTTCGCGGCAGGAGGGAGTGGTCTACTTCACAAAATAGATGGCTTTAAGAGGAAGGAAAATTATGCGGAGGTATTGAAGAAATATCTCAAGACGTCAGGCAGGAAGTTAAAGCTTGGGTGCAAAGAGGTCTTATAATAGCCCCAAGCGTACTTCTAGAGGTGGGACAAAATTTATTAAGGACAGGAAGAAGAAGGTAATCGATTGGTGCAGACTCAGAATAAAATGATAGGCAAAGCTGGAGTAAGGAGGTCAACAAACCTAAGGAATGGACCAGAATGTCAGCAATTTATTGTGTCATGTTACCATAACATTGTGCCACCTTTGGCCACCATATGCAGGTGTTATTTCACAAACCCTTATCACAGGCCTTCCCAAGGGTGGAGAAAGTTATAGCACCGACATATAACTAGTGATGAGTGAACATCGGAAAGATGACTGGATGCTGCCCTAGGGCTGCCAGGAAAATATGGGTACAGCCTATGGCTGTATCCATGTTTTCCAGGACTCCCTAGGGTGGAATCCAATTTCTCCAAACGCTGGGAGTTGAATACTGAGAGTTCGTGTTCGGCCCCACGGGCAAACTCAAACATTTTTCCGATGTTTACTCATCACTAGATATAACCCCTTTAAAGACAGAACTACCAAAAGCTAACCATGTATATGTGAACTCCTGAGCCACTAGGAATGTGATGAAAGAAATAGTCATTAAATATACTAGTGATTCTGACTGATCTAACATAGGGAAAGTGTAATAAGATTACATGACAGAGATTGTGAATAACTGAGCTTTAAAGAAGGTGTCTAAGATGTATGGAAAAAGTATGACTCCAACCATACCTAGTCACAATACATGCTGCCCCAATACTCAGTAGATTATTGCCAGTATGAGGAATAACCGGCCTATATTTTACTAAATAAGGTCATTTTTGTTTAATTCTTCAAATATCTTTAACTGAATGCTATCTGGACATGTCATTATTGATTAGTGTAAACTAAGCATCTCCTCGTCTTCCACAGGCAATTATCTAGTAAATGACACGACACTTGTGCATAGATTTACATAAACAACACAACAAGTGTTACGGTGGTGTTACTCAATAGAGGGAAACTAACAGGAGGTTAGAAGACTGTAGCCTGCTGCTGTTCTCCCATAGGGCAATTAGTGCCTCCCGCCCCCCTTTCCCCAGTGCACTATTCCACCTAATTTACATATTGAATAAAGTAAAGATTTACCAAACATTGCGCTGAGGATGAAGGTAAGAAAATTACCTTCATCCTCCTTGTCCCTATGGGAACATAACAGCAAGTTGAAGTCAGCTAACTTTCTGTCAGTTTACCTTTAAAGCGTGACCCTAACAGATCACTAGATATAGCCGGGAAATGCAAGCAGATGTGCACTTCATTCCCCAGCTCGCAGCTTGATCCAACTTTTTGCTGGGCATTGGCTCCATAGACTTACAGTGGAGCCCATCTCCTGTAACATGTTGGATGGACTGGTGTTCCAGGAAGTGAACCTTACTTCTCCTGGCTTTATCTAGCAATTGGGGCTGGGCTGGGGGGTCAACACTCAGAACCCCCAGTGACCAAAGTTTTGATGAGCATTTAAAAGGGTTATCCAGGCATAGAAAACCATGGCCACTTTCTTCCAGAAACAGTGCCATTCTTGTCCTCAGTTTGGGTTTTGTAGCTCAGTTCCATTGACAGATGGTGCTATATAAGTAGCTGTGTTTTTATTCTCTAATTCTGATTATACCCTTTAGATATTTCAGATATCTGTCTGGAATCATTTCTCCAACAGATAGTCAAATATATAATTTTCTAATATATTAGTTGTATGTTCATAACCCCATTTTTGCCCGTAGACCACTGGTATGGAACAGCTAAACTTATTGTCCTAATATTATTAAAAGAGTTTAAGAGTTTTAGTAAATGGCAGCTTCCCGTATCCACATTCTCTGTACTATTAACAGGTCAGGTCGATTTTGGACACGTCTGTTGTAGAATCATTGAAATGACATCCACGTGAAAATCTCTACTATGGAGTTACTGTACCTTTGAATGAACCAATATGTAGAGCTGCACTATATCCCTTCATAGGATTCTTACATATACTACAGGACTCCTCTGCCTCCCTGTATAAGTTGGCAGTCGACCGATAGCTTTACAACACAGTATCTTCCTGGCCAGTCCTTCTTGATAATCCTGTTTATGGACTGTGCCCCCTCTATCTTTCTTACAATGTGTGGAGCTCTGGGGGATTTGCTAATGTTGTGTGGCCACAATCTCTCATGGTCAATATGGGGGCTTCTCCTATCTTGTTTAACGCTCTGACTAATACAATAAGTTTCACAGCTTTGTTTGTGAATGTATTTCTTTTTTTCTCTCTTTTTACTCCCTCTCTCCCTTTCTCACCCTCCTCCTCCTCTTCGTCTCACCTATCTCGCCTTCCTCCCCCTCCCAGCCGCCCTCTCTCCCCTGTGCTCCCCCTATGTAGGAGTTCTAGCTCTATTGAAGGGATTGCATGGGGGAATCCCTGCACGTTGCACATCACGATTCTGCATGATGCATGTTCCAGGTTGGCCTGTGTACTCGCCTGCCTATCTTGGCTTCGGTTTGTGCTGGCTGTTCATTGTTATAAGAAGACTACACTACCAGAGTGTTGGGTGGGAGACATGGGCAATGAATTTTGTTTTCCTTGGTTCACTCTGGTGGTGGAGCATTGTATTATCTATAGTGTTGTCTGTAGACCAGGACTCTGAGGCTCAAGGGGATAAAATGAAAGAGATGCATAGAACCAGAATATGGGTGGCAAGATTTACCCAATAGCTAGACCAGATGTGTGTGTAGATAGATATATATATATATATATATATATATATATATATATATATATATATATATATATTATATATATATATATATATATATATATATATATATATATATATATATATAGGTTTTCACCAAATATTGGATTTAATTACTGTACATATTTAAAGTCTAAAATTTGTTTCCAAATCATATAAAGTAGACATGGGGTGGACTGAGAGGTTGGGCATTTGGGCATATTTTCAGTGGTGGACACCCACCTGATATTATTACCCTTAAGATTAATTCCCTAGTGCCGGCCTTGGTGCTTGGGATGGTCTCATTCCACCTCAGTGTTATATTACCTATGGCACATATGGGATTTGTAGATTGGTAGTGTATGTTGTCAGAGCCTCTGAGTCCTGGATATAGGTAAATAAAGTAATACAGGATAAGTGAGATCAATGAGTTCACACTGTTTTCTGGGTCCTTACAGCGGTTGCTTCGGATGGACCTTCCTGTGGCCGATGATAATACTGTTCATTTCAACTCAACTCTCATGGCTCTTATACGAACCGCGCTGGATATCAAAATTGCAAAAGGTAAGAATAAGAGCTGCAGCTCATCTTACGTAACATAATATCTACAGTATAATGTATGAAAACACAGCCCAATCTATAGACAGACTATCAATAGCTACTCTCCTGGTCTATGCTTTCAGCCAATGACTTCACTGACACTCTCTATCTAATGTAACAGAGGGACATTGTCATTAGAGATGAGAGAACCTGGAGCATGCTCGAGTCCATCCGAACCTGATTGTTGGGCATTTGATTAGCGGTGGCTGCTGAAGTTGGATAAAGCCCTAAGGCTATGTGGAAAACATGGATATAGTCATTGGCTGTATCCATGTTTTCCAGACAACCTTAGAGCTTTATCCAACTTCAGCAGCCACCGCTAATCAAATGCCGAATAGTGATGAGCTCGTACTAAAATGCTCGGGTGCTCGTACTCGAGACGAATATCTCCCGATACTCGAGTGCTCGTTTCGAGTAACGAACCCCATTGAAGTCAATGGGAGACTCAAGCATTTTTGCAAAGGGCCCAAGTTCGGTAGAGGGAAGGTCATGTGAAAACCTGTCAACCTCACAAAATGATGGAAACACCACAGAAATGGACAGGAAACAGCAGGGGCAGCATGTAGGGATGTCTCTGAGGCTGCCTAATCGCACCATTTTGCCAAATTCTGGGCAACAGCTGTGGGATACAATCTGTTGGTGGCTGCACCTATACACATTCTGTGACACCCCCTTTACACTGTGGAAGCAGTAGTGAACTTAGATATGCCTTGCGTAAGAAATACAGAAATCAGAAAATATAGTAGAGGGCCCACTAGTTTTTAGGGGGCTGTGGGATAAAATCTGTTGGTGGTTGCACCTATACACACTCTGTGACCCCCCTTTACACTGAACGAGCAGTAGTGAACTTAGATATGCCTTGCGTAAGAAATACAGAAATCAGAAAATATAGTAGAGGGCCCACTAGTTTTTAGGGGGCTGTGGGATAAAATCTGTTGGTGGTTGCACCTATACACACTCTGTGACCCCCCTTTACACTGAACGAGCAGTAGTGAACTTAGATATGCCTTGCGTAAGAAATACGGAAATCAGAAAATATAGCAGAGGGCCCAATAAAATAGTACTGAGCACTTCTTAGGGGTCTGTATGCAACACCTAATGTCCCCTTTCTGCCAGCAGCCGATCACCACAGTGTGCTGCTGAAATCGTGGTGGCAGCATTGCAAGTCCCAGCCAGCAGTCTGTAGTAATGCAATTTAAAAATTATTTGAAGCCCTTACAAGGGCTGTTTGGTTGTTTCGCTAGTATTCTCTGCCTACTGGAACGCTAATTCCCTCCCTAATGCTCTCCCTGACCAGCAGCAGCTCTGTCCCTAATCTCTTCCAGCATGCATGTGAGCCAAGCCTAGGCGGCCGAGATTTTTATATGGCAGGGTCATCTGATCTGGCCAACCAATCTCTACTATCGACATGAGTCGATAAAGAGTCTCCTGCATGTTTATTGGCTGAGAAAAAGCACCGAAACTTACTGGAAATGGATGATGAGATTTTCTTGAGTATCGCGAGATGCTCCTCCGAGTAACGAGTACCCTAATATTCGAACGAGTACCAAGCTCGGACGAGCATATTCGCTCATCACTAATGCCGAACGATCGAGTTCGGATGGACTCGAGCACGCTCGAGGTTTGCTTATCTCTAATTGTCATCATTTAAATCCAATGACTGTATCCTATGTAACCCATGTTTCCCATATTTTTTCAGGTGGTGCTGACAAACAGCAAATGGACAATGAACTCAGAAAGGAGATGATGGCCATTTGGCCCAATTTGTCACAGAAAACACTCGACCTGTTGGTGACACCACATAAATGTAAGACCAAACACATTGACCTCAGTAGTGAAGGTTATAGGGCTGCTCCATATACAAAGAATTAGAAAAAAGGTTTTGTTTTCATATTGAAACACATGAGGGATTAAGTACAATTAGGGAGAAGGGGGGATGGCCGGGGGTAGCCTTAGGGTAGTATTACACGGGCCGATAATACCTGTAAACGAGCGCCGATCTGCTAGATCGGCGCTTGTTTTACTGGGCCTATTACCGATGTCCTTGCAGCCCCTTCTTAACTTTATACATTACCTGTCCAGGCTGTAGGGCTCCTCTTGCGGTCTTCTTCTCTCCGGGTCTTGTGCGCTCCAGCATCACAGCGGCCTGTCTCAGTTGACAGGCCGCTCCGCAAATCACTGGCCACGGCATCAGGGACACAATCCTTCGATTATAGGGGGGTTACTGTGGAAGAGCAAGCAATAATATTATAGCATCCACTGACTTATCACACTATGAATTCATCGAATTGTTCTGTTTTTCTCAGCTACTGACCTCACTGTGGGCAAGATTTATGCCGCAATGATGATTATGGAGTATTACAGACAGAGCAAAGCGAAACGCCTGCAAGCCCTGCAAGAAGAACAGGTAAGCATCAACATACAACCAGTCATGTCCATTGAAAAATTAGCTCAACATTTCGAACACGAAGCTAACAAGTGTCCATCTATGTGTACATTACTCTATATTGCCTTTGATATGACAGCTATTACTTTTCCAGAACCGAACACCTCTAATGTTCCAGAGGATGGAGCCACCGTCACCGACACAAGATGGTCCAATGGGACTAAATACTTTAATGTCCTCTCAGAATGAGCCAGGGGGAGAAATGTAAGTGGTGCGGATCATTCTCTATGGATTCCTGACGTTATTCAGGCAGTGTTGTGACACCATGTTTCCAGTAATCCAGATAGCCGAACTTCACTTTGGTCATGTTGGTATTTCAGGGGTATACCTGAGGGTGGCATGAAGGAAAGTCAGTCGTGGATGACACAGAGAGCACAGCAAATGTTCCAGAAGACAGGAACCTGGAGTCCAGAGAGGGCGAGAGTACAGGAGAACACCAATAGCTGGCCAGACTCCCAGGTAGGGAACATGTCATTTATCTCTTGTTATACTTACATTTTCCCGAAAAAAAATATCATACTTTATTTCTTGACTTTTCTTTTAGTTGGTAGAGATGACAGAGATGAATCGGGATGGTTACTCTGACAGTGAGCAGTACCTTGTAATGGAAGGACATGGGAGAGCAGCTTCAATGCCAAGGCTACCTGCTGACAACCAGGTCAGTACCCTGCCTGTGCTGATATATGAGGGTCTCACCATCAAACTATCCACCACCTAAGAAACCTTACATTGAGCACATGTATAAGTGAGATGGTGTCACCTTCCTTATGGCTCATCACATGACCAGGAAAGGTCTTCAGCCTGTAAATAAGAACCATTGCTAACCACGCTCATAGAGAACTCGCTGTTTTAATATGACGTTTAACTGAAAGAGGGTTTTTTTGGCGAGACATCCCTGGTCTCTATACCGTATAAAGTTGCCGCCATATGCACTGTTTCGACCATGCTCTCACATTATTATGACACATCATTTATCTTTGAGCGGTGTTTGTATTGCATGATGTATGGTTGTAACTTACAGATGTAGCAGAACTGAATTAGCTGTTTACATATTTCTTTTGAGCACTGTGATAAGTCACTCAGTTAGGTTAAAGTACTGGATTTCCCAGCCTTAGTGATATCACAGTAAGCTCTAACAAATCTAACATACCCAGCTCTGCTACATTTACAAACTGCTGCATCTCTATCTCTATGGTTTTTTGGGGCATAAGCTTCACTCCTGCATGGACTGCATTAAACATGAGTGACATCCAAGCCATCCATGCACACAAAATACAAAACATCTATTAATAAAAAAATTAAAAAAAAACAGAAACACCACAGCCTAACACAGCATAAGTGAATTAACCCCACTAAATAGTGGCATACAGCTTTCCATGTACACAAGAGGTTCTAGGAGCGGCCGCCATACCTCTCAGTACAGAGGGGCAATGCTATGTGTGGTCTATGCACTTGATTTAATGTTCTGCTGACTCCAGAGAGAACATTATTGTTTTTTTGTTTTTTTTTTAATTACAAAAAATATTTCAACTTTTTAGTTAATGTAATCCCTGTGACTGTCTAAGGAGGAGCTCTCCAGAGTATAGATGCAGCACAAGTGAAGTTTTCGACAAGTCAGAATAGGTTCACGTTAGAATATGATTGATACGCCGCATGTATACATTGGCATCCCGTGAAAGTGGGTGGCTGACATATACTGTATATGAACATACAGACAAGGGCCTTATTGATTTTTTTTATACGTGTTTGCGGTCAGTTTTGGTTCCAAGACCAAATACTTTTGGAAAATGACCTAAACATAGTAACTAGCGGAATACGTGTCAATGGGTCCCATGCCTGTACGTACATGTACAGTGAGGAAAATAAGTATTTAATACACTGCCGATTTTGCAAGTTTTCCCACCAACAAAGAATGGAGGTGTGTCATTTGTATCGTAGATACACTTCACCTGTGAGAAACCGAATCTATAAAAAAAATTCCAGAAAATCACATTGTAAGATTTTTAACTCATGAAATAAGTATTTGATCACCGACCAACCAGCAAGAATTTTTTCTGTCACAGACCTGTTAGTTTCTTTATAAGAAGCTCCTCCTACTCTGCATTCAATACCTGGATTAATTGCACCTGTTTGATCTTGTTACCTGTAAAAAAAAACAAAAAACACCTGTCCTCACACTCAATCATTACACTCCAACCTCTCCACCATGGCCAAGACTAAAGAGCTGTCTAAGTACACCAGGGACAAAATGGTAGACCTGCACAAGGCTGTGATGGGCTACAGGACAATAGGCAACCAGTTTGGTGAGAAGGCAACAACTGTTGGCACAATTTTTGGAAAATGGAAGAAACAGAGATGACTGTCAATCTTTCTCAGTTTGAGGCTCCGTGCCTCATAAAAATCTCAGTCTCATAGATTACCATTAGTAACAAACTACGACATCATGGTTTAAACTCATGCAGGGCATGCAAAGTCCCCCTGCCCACACCAGCATGTGTCCAGGCCTGTTTGAAGTTCACCAATGACCATCTGGATGATCCAGAGGAGGCATGGGAGAAGGTCATGTGGTAGATAAGAGCAAAATAGAACTTTTTGTTATCAACTCCACTCTCTATGTTTAGTGTCAAACAAATCAATTTTATTTAAATGCCAGAAAATGAAAAATATGGCAAAGTGGCCTAGACGCGGCCAGTATAGTTAACAGAGTATAGATTATCAGAGCGCAGTCTGTGCAAAAAAGGAATATAACAAAATTAGGTGCCCAACATGTACAACAGAAAAAGTGATGTCAGGAGGTAATATATTAAGACAAATTTGCTACATGTGCAGATGTAAACCATGGTGCCCAGAACTTCTCAAATGTAGCCAATGTGTCGCCCCTTATAGAAGAAATGTTTTCAGACAATAATATACTATTAATACAGTCAACGACCTTATCTAAGTGCAACAAAGGCTGTTTCCAACTTCAAACAATGTGTATTCTACCTGCCAGTAGGATATATTGAGCAAATTTAAAGATCCAAAAGGGAAGTCTAGAAGGTTTAAACCCAAAGAGGCAAGCCTGTTTTTTTTTTCGGGTATGGTCGACCAATAATGTTTGTGATCATGTGGACTACCAAAGTCCAAAAAGCTTGGACAATCGGGAAAGACCACCAAATGTGGTGCATCGAGCCAGTGGCCGGACAGCCCCTAAAACATAGCGGAGAGACTTCAGGATAGATGGCGTGTAACCGAGATGGAACATAGTATGCACGGTGTAGAACTTTTAGGGCTGTTTCAGTCAGGGAGACCTGCCAAGTGCCTCTGCAAAGAACCTCACTACTAATTCTCCATTGCAATGGGGATAAGGTAATATGTAGATCGGATTCCCATTGGACAATATAAGGGAGTTTTTGGTCTCCAGGTGGAGTTGTTAACATAGAATATAATAGCGATACCATTCCTTACCTGTCAGGAGAATAAAGTGCCATAGGCTCAAAGTCAGTAGGCGAGCAATTGGTGCCCAAGGGACAGTAGGACTGTGGGAATGAAAATTTTTTTGAAACACTCAGAAGGATTCGGCTACAGGGGGCTCATGTTGTTGGGCAAAGGCTTCTAAGGTAAATAGACGTTTATGACTTAGGAAATCATGTAGTCTAGTGAGATTCTTAGAGGACCACCATTGGAACTGGGTAGGGGAGAGACCAGGGGTTAACAAAGGGTTCCCTAGTATTGGTAGTAGGGGAGTGATAGTGGATTGTAATTTTTTTCTTAAAACTGACCTTCCGCCATAGGGCTAAGGAGTGGAGTACTATCTGGGCTGAGGCGTGGAGTCGGGGTAGTGATGGCAAACGGGACCACATCAGGGCAGTAAGTGTAAAGGGTATCACCAAATCAGATTCAAGTCACCCATCATGGCTGATGGTCGGTAGAGTGTACCAATAGGAGTTTAGCTAATCGAGTGGCTATGTAATAATGAGTGAAATGAGGTACCGAGAGGCCGCCAGCACGTTTATGAATAAGCATAATCTTCCATGCTATACGGGGTCGTTTCCCGTTCCAAATAAATTTCAGCACATCTCGCTGTAGACTTTCAAGGTCAGAACACACTAGGGGGATCGGCAGGCACCAACAATAATACAAAATCCTGGGCAATATCACCATCCTGACTGCATTTATCCTGCCTAACCAAGACAGGTGTGAAACGTTCCACTTGCGTAGATCTGATCAAAGCGCAGTGAGCAGGGAAGGCTAGTTAGAAGAATAGAGAGTAGGCAAGGAGGTGGTAAGCTTGATCCCAAGTAAGGGAAGAGATCGGGACTGAGGGCGAAAACCAAAGTTCAACTGTATTAATTTTTGCTGTGAAAGGGGTAAATTACAATAGAGCGTTTCCGACTTTGACTGGTTGATATGTAAACCAGATACGGCTTCAAATTCAGACAAAGTCTGGAACAGGTTAGGCAGGGAGGTCAGCGGCTTAGTAAGGGAAAGTAAGGAATCATCTGCAAAAAGATGTAATTTATGTGTTCTTGAAGCAATTTTTACCCCCTGGATGTTTGGGTTCAATCGGACAGCTGTCGCCATTGGCTCCATTGCCAATGCGAATAGTGCTGGTGACAATGGGCATCCCTGGCGAGTCCCACAGGTAATGTTAATCAGCTGAGAATGAGAGGGAAGTTTTAAGAAAGCAGAGGGAGTATAATAGGTGAAGAATATGTACAAAAGATCCCCCAAAGCCCATACGGTGGAGCACCCCAAAGAGGAAGGTCCAAGATATGCTGTCAAACGCTTTTTCTATATCAAGCACTAGTAACATTAAAGGTTTGGAATAGGCATTAGACCATTGTAGGATATCTAAGACCTTGCGGACGTTGTCTGGGGCCTGCCTCCCCGGATGAACTCCACCTTGTCTCCGTGAACCAAAGAGGGAAGGAAAGAATTTAAGCGGGATGAGAGGATAAAGGTAAGGAGTTTTGCATCCAGGTTGAAATTGGACGGTAGTTGGACGTGAGAGTGGGGTCTTTGTTGGGTTTCGGAATGACTGTGTTAAGGGCATCTAGGAATTCAGAAGAGATTGATAAAGGTCGGGAAGGGAATTAAAGAAAAAAAGAAGGGGTTGCAGTAATACAGAAGAAAATTTCTTATAATAAAGTCACTCTCCATGTTTACAACCCCAAGAACACAGTCCCCACCATAAGGTATGGGGGTAGAAACATCGTAATTTGGGGTGCCTTTCTGCAAAGGGGACAGGATAACGGCACCGCATTGATGGGAGAATGGATGGGGCCTTTTATCATGTGATTTTGGCCAACACCCTCCTTCCCTCAGTGAAGATGGGTAATGGCTGGGTCTTCCAGCATGACAATTATCCAAAACACACAAACAGGACAACTAAGGAGCGCTCTGTAAGAAGCATTTCAAGGTCCTGGAGTTGCCTAGCCAGTCTCCACACCTGAATTCAATAGAAAATCTTTGGAGGAAGCTGAAACTCAATGTTACCCAGTGACAGCCCCGAAACCTGAAAGATCTGGAGAAGATCAGTATGGAGGAGGGGAACACAATCTCTGCTGCAGTGTCTGCAAACCTGGTCAAGAATCCCAGGAAACATCCGACCTCTGTTTTTCTATTGTACAAATCCTTTATTCATGTAATAAAATGCCAAATAATTATTTATAAATCCTACAATGTGAATATCTGGAATATTCTACAGATTCTGTCTCTCACAGGTGAAGGTACCGACCAGAAATATTACACATCTCTCCATTCTATGTAGGTGGAAAAACTTGCAAAAAACGGCAACGTATCAAATACTTATTTTCCCCACTGTATTTGTCAGCATCTTATATTAACAGGATGACGATGTACACATGCAACATATTGGCAGATAACAGGTCCATTTTCAGGTTGCTGGCCACAAGTATGATGCAGGACTAAATTACAGGGAGCTTTGTGGATGAGGACCTTATCATTGCATACAATACTAGAGGAAATTCTCAGCCATTATAATCTGACAGACAGCAGACATGTCAGAATGGATGGTAGAAGAGCCAGTGTGATTAATGGATAACCAATAAATAGGGCATTACATTGGTTTTAATCTGAAATTTCCGTCTTAGATTGATCTCTGGCCTATAAAAAGTGTTTTTAGGGTGCGTTCACACCTACCGCATCCGCAGCTTATTTTTCCGCGGAAATCCGCAGGTCTGGTAGTGCAGATTTCAACCTGCGAGAAATCCGCATATGTGTGCGTTTTGCGTTTTTTCTGCAGCAAGTTTATCGCAACTGAAATGTCAGTTTAAAATGTCTCTCATTCTAAACAGACATTTCAGTTGCAATAAACTTGCTGCAGAAAAACCGCAAAACGCACACATATGCGGATTTCTCGCAGGTTGAAATCTGCACTACCAGACCTGCGTATTTCCGCGGAAAAATAAGCTGCGGATGCGGTAGGTGTGAACGCACCCTTAAGAGGTTTTTCTCCAATGGTATTGGTCTCTGGGAAGGGGTCGTTTACACAACAATAAATGAATCTAACACAGAAGAAATTAGACATGAAATGTGAATATGTTCATCATAGGCATCCCTTGTATCACAAGCACACTATGGTCCTATAGGCTTATGCATCAGTTTTATGGCACATAAGTATAAAATAAGCAGACAAAAGTGAGTTATAACAATAAAGTATTAAGCAGGTTCGACAATCATAAGTCTAATGTTTATAGCCACCATAAAGCCCAGCCAAGTGGCAATGAAGCATGGCATTGGAAGCCATAGGAACGCATTGTTGTACAATATATGACCTATATTGGGGCTTCTTGGCCTAAATGCAGAATCTGTAAAAGGGATTTTCGTGTACTGTGCACCATTTATAACACTGGTCTGGAAAAGGGACTACTTACAGTAAATTTTTTTTTTTTTTGCACAATAATAGGACTTTCTGGTGTTTTACTCAGTAAGGGTATAACTCATGGACAAACTGGCTATGTCGTACCTGCATTGGTAGGAGAGATTTATTTATATGGGTTCATTACTTGAATCATGGACCCACTGTTACCAAAGCGGCGTGGGCCAACAGAGTCAGCCTTTCATCTGTTGGGAAGGGTGTAAAGGGCTAAATAGATATAATACATACATTCCATTGTTACCCTAACCAACCGAAATGCAGTGTTGGATGTTAATGGGTAACATGGACAGTTCTGACGAATGTGGCCTTTTGGGTATTGTATTCATACAACAACCATGACACATAGTCAAGGGCCAAATATTATCATATGATAATAACTAAAATACAGGTGACACATGGTTACAAAAGTTAATAATTATTTATAGTTTCCAATAGTGCAGCATAGCTCAGGGAAATAAAATCAGTACACCAGCCAATAGTGGAGGAGAATATTATTATTATTCATACTGGGTTGATGCCACAAATGCGTCAACCAATCTAAATAATTACAGTTTCTTTAAAACCCACACTCTCCAATAAGTATTCCCAAGGAATTCATGTTCATGACTGTGGTGCTGTGCATCTGTCATCCTCACTTCATCCATCTCTGTTACTGAACATGCTATCCTGGCTAGGGCCTCATCAGCTTTCTCCAAGGGGAAGAAAAACCTGTGCAGGACAAAAACAAAGATGGCAGGAACCAGACTGGACCTTCCTGTGCCTGGATGAGGGACTGTGGGGTATAAACCAGAACTAGGAGGGAAGCCCTACTAGAATTTGTGCAACAGGCTCCCTTCTTGTCAATGTTCACTCCTCTATCCACAATGTTTTAAGATCAGCCTAAAAATACCTTCCTAATTTACCGTTAGATATACATAGATATATTAGTTGGAGCTGTTTTTCTGATGCACAGATCCAAATCCCCTGAATAGACAAAATTCTACTTGGACAACCCGGTAAAGGGGGTTATCACAAGGTTAAAATGTATCACCTGACATCACCGGTCAGAACCCTGCTGATCAGATACTTGTCACTTATCCTGTGAATAGTTCATATGTCTTAATCTTTAGTTAGCCCCTTTTATGCACACTGCAGTTTTTAGTGAGAAGCTCCCTCTAGTGGTGGCTGTAAGCTGGCAGACGTTCATCATGTAACTATGTCTGTCCAGGGAATATGAAACTCTTCTATATAAAACCAGAGCTCCAATATCTATAAAGAAAGTATAAATATTAAGAAACTATAGTCAAAGTATTATGGATAACAAATGGGGGTTAAGGTGGCAATTCACCCTAAAATGGGTTTTGTTGGGAATTGCTGGAAGGAAGATGTCTCCTGCTATCTCAGTGACACTCATGTCCTCTTCTTGTGGCTCTTGTGTTGTGTGAACATCATCTCTTTACAGTCATTTGGCCATTTATGTGGACACTGTGTATTGAAACTGTTTCGGTCTAACTGCTGTTAACCTGTGTTCTCTTTCTCTCTGTTCCCCCTGCTGTCTGTCCTTCTGTCTCTCTGTCCATCCTGCACTTCTGTGGTCTCTTCCTTCTTCTTGTCTCTCCTCTCTGTCTCGTCTTGCTGTAGCAGCGAAGGAAAACCCGAACCCGAGGGAGTAACCTCAGTGTATGTAACACCTCTATAACATGCTCTCACACTCTTATAATTCTCCATGTATTGCTGCACTTTACGGCTCACATTCCTCTGTCTTTTTAACCCACTGTCAGTATGGATCTTTATGTGTCTGTATTGTTTATCCTGTAGTATCATGTTGTAGGAATTCATTGGGAAGATACAAACAAGGTCTTCAAGTCATCTAACAGAAATTGGAATATTTATATAATAATACTGTATCATTAAGGCCTTGAGGACACGTCTTTATATCATTACTTGGAAGCAAAGTCTTAAGGCCCTGTCAGACAGCAGGACCCTGCACTGAAAACTAGTGTCAGCCTTGTAGATGGACACTTCATTACAGAGTCTTTACATAACATTAGGCAGGGAGGGCTGAATTGGTCATGTGGTCCTTTGCAGGCATTGGTCATTGGCCGCACATCCCCTATTACATGGGGACATTTGCTGCCAACAGACAATGATTTTTTTCGAAAGGTTAAAACAATACGATCAGCAGATGAACAAGCATTTACTTATTCGACAGCTGATCACTGATCCTATTACACAGGGGGATGTAAGTCTCTTTGGCCAATAATCATCCCGTGTAACAGGTAAATTAGTTCTGGGTAAATCCTACAGAGCTCATTCTGATACTGGATGGGGTCCATGACAGGCCACCTGACAACGCTAGGTTATTTAGATCCTTAAAGGCTATGGACACTTTTGAATGCATTTCAGTTCTTGCTTTGTAATTCCTGTCCCATTCAAAGCAATGGTCTGTCTCCAGCCCTTACCTCTTCTCTCTAGAACAATCTTTTAATAGGGTGCGTTCACACGTACAGGATCCGCAGCAGATTTGATGGCGAAGATCAGCAGCAGATCCGCAGCAGATTTGATGGTGTGGATATCAATGTAACTACATAACTGAACACAGCATTAAATCTGCTGCGGATCTGCGCCATCAAATCTTCTGCGGATCCTGTACATGTGACCGCACCCTTAGGCCATGTTCACATGTTCTGTGACCCGGCCTGTGCAGTACTGGCCAGATGATCTTAACTTCTGCTGAATTCGGATGCAGGCGCACCCGTGTGCGCCCACATCCCAATTCCCCATCGCACACAATGGACAGCCCTGGCCACACGCTACATTGTGTGAACTGAGAGGTTCTCTGCGGCCGCTATTCAATGAATAGTCAGTCAGACATGTCAGTTTTTTGCAGGGCCGCTAACAATCTTGGACGGATTGTATACTATATGTATACGGTTCGGCCGGGATTCCCTCTAGCTGCAGCACAATCTAGGTTAAGTATTAATCACGGGGCCGTGTTGCAAATCGGCAACAACGGCCGTGTGACCATAGCCATAAACTGATAAATAACCAGATCAAAGGTTAACTTTACTCCAATTATACATAAAGTACAAAGCAAAAATAAAACAAAATGCATTAAAAAGGTTGCCATAGCCTCTAAGCCGGCCCTACTGAGAGCCAACTGCATACTGTTTTATTGCTGAGGCAAGATGTGGACATTTGAAATGTTTGATGTAAATACTGACCATAGGAAAGTAATACCTAATGTGTGTGGTTCATTGAGGCCATTTAGACCAGGTACAAACTTGCTGGTTTGGGTGCCCCGACCATTGCCTTATACCAGGATAGGTAAATCTGTTGACCATAACAGCATTTTAACTCAACAAGGAAAAAAAATTATGTTGCATCGGGTCATGGGAACACAAGCATGAAAGGTATCTGAACCACAAGCTGCTAGTGTCAAATCACATCTGCAACTTTAATGGTGTACCAAAAAGGTTGTATTAGGCCCGGATTCACACCTCTGTAATGCTGCCCACAGCACCCATAGTTGCCCGCATTATCACTGACTTCATTCAGAGTAGGGAAACTATATTGGCTTGGGCCTTTTTTGCAGCACAGAACCAGGCCCCAACACAGACCCGTAACACATACAGGTGTACATGGGGCCTTACTCTGAAGAATAACTGGATGTTAAAAAAAGTCGCTGAAATATTGCCTGCACAAGTAAGGCTGGCCTCACACTTTGATTGTGCCAGATGTTTGAGATGTTTAGCGTGTCCTTTTGGCCATTATATGGCTGGTCTGTGTCACTACACTACAAAAATGAAAGGATGGTCTTCTAGTCTCACAGTTTATTTTTTTTTAACAGAATCTCTGCTGATCTCCCCACATCAGGGCGATGCTGTAAGATAGAAACCTGAAAACACATTTTGTTAGCAGCACTGCTCTGTGAGGACCTTGGGGAACATACCTGGCTGCCCAAAAGCTCCATTAATAGAACTGCCCCAGGGCTAGAGATGAGCGGATTTCCCGAAGATCGGGTTCGTATGAACCTGAACTATCGGCATCTGACTCCCGCCGTCTGCCGTCTCCGTGCAGCGGCTGGATACAGCCTAAGAAACGCCTAGAAAACTGGGATGCAGCCATTGGCATAGGCTGTATCCCAGTTTTCTAGGCGTTCCTTAGGCTGTATCCACCTGCTGCATGGAGGCTGCAGACAGCGGGTGTCAGATGCTGATAGTTCAGGTTCATACGAACCCGATCTTTGGGAAATCCGCTCATCTCTATGCCAGGACTTCCCCTCTGGGAGAGGGCAACATCTCCCGTGGTATGCCTACATAGCGAGATACAGTGCAATATTACCAATGTATAATGTGAGACTTAGCTGTTCCTTTCCCGGGAATACTTTGAGAATGTCACAGTCAAAGAAGATGAAAAAGTCTAGGGCTGCATTTACAACAGTATCATGTTCCCACAATAATGGGCATATAACGACCATTGTTGCAAAACAACAATCATGATAATACTGGCTACTATTTTGTAACAACAGATGTTATTTGCTCTTATTTTTACATTATGGCAACGTAGCCTAAGGGTATAAACCCACACACCGTATATGCAGCATTTTTACTGCTGCGATACGCAGCAAACTCGCAGCAAACTCGCAGCAGATTAGATCTAAATAACAGAACACAGCATCAAATCTGTACCAACAAATCTGCCGCATATTTGTTGCGTATCTGCTGCGTATACGGTGTGTGGGTTTATACCCTAAGGGTACAAACCCACACACCGTATACACAGCAGATACGCAACAAAAACGCAGCAAATACGCAGCAGATTTGTTGGTACAGATTTGATGCTGTGTTCAGTTATTTAGATATAATCTGCTGCGTTTTTGATGCGTTTTTGCTGCGTGTTTGCTGCGTATTTGCTGCGTATCGCAGCAGTAAATACGCTGCTTATACGGTGTGTGGGTTTATACACTAAGGGTACAAACACACACACCGTATACGCAGCAGATCTGCAGCAGATTTCATGGTGCAGATTTGATGCTGTGTTCAGTTATTTAGATCTAATCTGCTGCGTATTTGTTGTGTATTTGCTGCGTATCGTAGCAGTAAATACGCTGTGTATACGGTGTGTGTGTTTATACCCTTAGGGTACAAACCCACACACCGTATACGCAGCAAATACGCAACAAATACGCAACAAATACGCAGCAAATACGCAGCAGTTTGATGGTGAAGATTTAATGCTGAGTTCAGTTATTTAGATCTAATCTGCTGCGTTTTTGTTGCGTATTTGTTGCGTTTTTGCTGCGTATTGCAGCAGTAAATACGCTGTGTATACGGTGTGTGGGTTTATACCCTTAGGGTATAAACACACACACCGTATACACAGTGTATTTACTGCTGCGATACGCAGCAAATACGCAGCAGATACGCAGCAGATTACGGTGTGTGTGTTTGTACCCTAATAAGGAAACTGGAAACTGGTGTAATACAGGCCTCTCCCCCCACAGCAAAATGACATCTACAGCTGTCTCCCCCCTCCACAGTATAATCTTATGTACAGATGCTCCCCCTACAGTATAATCACATGTACAGCTGTCCCTCCCCCACACACAGTATAATCATATGTACAGCAGTCTCCCCCCTCCACAGTATAATCACATGTACAGTTGCTCCCCCCCACAGTATAATCACATGTACAGTTGTTCCCCCCCACAGTATAATCACATGTACAGCTTCTTCCCCCCACACACAGTATAATCACATGTACAGCTGCCCCCACAGTATAATCACATGTACAGCTGCCTCCCCCCTCCACAGTATAATCACATGTACAGCTGCTTTCCCCACAGTATAATCACATGTACAGCTACTCCCCCCCACAGTATATTCAGATGTACAGCTACTCCCCCCCACAGTATAATCAGATATACAGCTGCTTCCCCCGCAGTATAATCACATGTACAGCTGCTTCCCCCGCAGTATAATCACATGTACAGCTGTCCCCCCCACAGTATAATCACATGTACAGCTGCTCCCCCACAGTATAATCACATGTACAGCTGTCCCCCCCACAGTATAATCACATGTACAGCTGCTTTCCCCACAGTATAATCACATGTACAGCTGCCCCCACAGTATAATCACATGTACAGCTGTTCCCCCCACAGTATAATCACATGTACAGCTGTCCCCACCACACAGTATAATCACATGTACAGCTGTCCCCACAGTATAATCACATGTACAGCTGTTCCCCCCACAGTATATTCAGATGTACAGCTACTCCCCCCCACAGTATAATCAGATATACAGCTGCTTCCCCCACAGTATAATCAGATGTACAGCTGCTTCCCCCACAGTATAATCACATGTACAGCTGTCCCCCCCACAGTATAATCACATGTACAGCTGCTCCCCCACAGTATAATCACATGTACAGCTGTTCCCCCCACAGTATAATCACATGTACAGCTGTCCCCCCCACAGTATAATCACATGTACAGCTGCTCCCCCACAGTATAATCACATGTACAACTGTTCCCCCCACAGTATAATCACATGTACAGCTGCTTCCCCCGCAGTATAATCACATGTACAGCTGCTTCCCCCGCAGTATAATCACGTGTACAGCTGCTTCCCCCGCAGTATAATCACATGTACAGCCTCTTCCTCTCCACAGTATAATCACATGTACAGCTGCTCCCCCCACAGTATAATCACATGTACAGCTGCTCCCCCCACAGTATAATCACATGTACAGCTGCTCCCCCACAGTATAATCACATGTACAGCTGCTTCCCCCACAGTATAATCACATGTACAGCTGCCCCCACAGTATAATCACATGTACAGCTGCTTCCCCCGCAGTATAATCACGTGTACAGCTGCTTCCCCCGCAGTATAATCACATGTACAGCTGCTTCCCCCGCAGTATAATCACGTGTACAGCTGCTTCTCCCACAGTATAATCACATGTACAGCCTCTTCCTCTCCACAGTATAATCACATGTACAGCTGCTCCCCCCACAGTATAATCACATGTACAGCTGCTCCCCCCACAGTATAATC
Organism: Dendropsophus ebraccatus; assembly: GCF_027789765.1. NCBI lineage: Eukaryota > Metazoa > Chordata > Amphibia > Anura > Hylidae > Dendropsophus > Dendropsophus ebraccatus. Next base: position 214,598,311 of record NC_091454.1, on the reverse strand, counting down.
ACATGTACAGCTGCTCCCCCACAGTATAATCACATGTACAGCTGCTCCCCCACAGTATAATCACATGTACAGCTGCTTCCCCCGCAGTAAAATCACATGTACAGCCTCTTCCTCTCCACAGTATAATCACATGTACAGCTGCTCCCCCCACAGTATAATCACATGTACAGCTGCTTCCCCCACAGTATAATCACATGTACAGCTGTTCCCCCCACAGTATAATCACATGTACAGCTGCTCCCCCCGCAGTATAATCACATGTACAGCTGCTCCCCCCACAGTATAATCACATGTACAGCTGTTCCCCCCACAGTATAATCACATGTACAGCTGCTTCTCCCGCAGTATAATCACATCTACAGCTGCTCCCCCACAGTGTAATGATATGTACAGCTGCCTTCCCCCCACAGTATAATCACATGTACAGCTGCTCCCCCCCCACAGTATAATCACATGTACAGCTGCTCCCCCCACAGTATAATCACATTTACAGCTGCTTCTCCCACAGTATAATCACATGTACAGCTGCTTTCCCCCTCCACAGTATAATCACATGTACAGCTGCTCCCCCCACAGTATAATCACATGTACAGCTGCTCCCCCCACAGTATAATCACATGTACAGCTGCCTCCCCCTGCACAGTATAATCACATGTACAGCTGCTCCCCCACATTATAATCACATGTACAGCCTCTTCCTCTCCACAGTATAATCACATTTACAGCTGCTTCCCCCACAGTACAATCACATGTACAGCTTCCTCCACCCTGCACAGTATAATCTCATGTTCAGCTGCCCCCACAGTATAATCACATGTACAGCTGCCTCCCCCTCCACAGTATAATCACATGTACAGCTGCCCCCACAGTATAATCACATGTACAGCTGCCTCCCCCTCCACAGTATAATCACATGTACAGCTGCCCCCACAGTATAATCACATGTACAGCTGCCTCCCCCTCCACAGTATAATCACATGTACAGCTGCCCCCACAGTATAATCACATGTACAGCTGCCTCCCCCCTCCACAGTATAATCACATGTACAGCTGCTTCCCCCCTCCACAGTATAATCACATGTACAGATGCTCCCCCACAGTATAATCATATGTACAGATGCTCCCCCACAGTATAATCACATGTACAGCTGCCTCCCCCCTCCACAGTATAATCACATGTACAGATGCTCCCCCACAGTATAATCACATGTACAGCTGCCTCCCCCCTCCACAGTATAATCACATGTACAGCTGCCCCCACAGTATAATCACATGTACAGCTGCCTCCCCCCTCCACAGTATAATCACATGTACAGCTGCCCCCACAGTATAATCACATGTACAGCTGCTTCCCCCCTCCACAGTATAATCACATGTACAGATGCTCCCCCACAGTATAATCACATGTACAGATGCTCCCCCACAGTATAATCACATGTACAGCTGCCTCCCCCCTCCACAGTATAATCACATGTACAGCTGCCCCCACAGTATAATCACATGTACAGTTGCTCCCCCCCACAGTATAATCACATGTACAGCAACATCCCCCCACAGTATAATCACATGTACAGCAACATCCCCCCACAGTATAATCACATGTACAGTTGCTCCCCCCCCCCACAGTATAATCACATATAGAGCCGCTTCCTCTCCACAGAATAATCACTGTCAGAACCACTCCCTACACAATATAGTTGTCACGGCCGCGGCGGCGGCCCATGTTCTGGGCCGCCGCCGCAACCTCCTCCTGCCCCATGCAGCGGCCGGGCTCCTTGTGCAGGGACCCGGCGCTGATGCTATTTCGGCCCCTGGGGGCGCCTCACCTCTCCTCCGCTCCTGTCTCTCACTGTGCCGGCCGGCGCACGCGTCCCCGCCTCCTAGGGCGCGCGCGCGCGCGCTGGCTGTCTCAGATTTAAAGGGCCAGTCCGCCCCTAATTGGTGTATGCACACATCACTCCCTATAAATTCCAGCCCTGCCCCACTACAGGTGTTGGAGCCTCTATATGCTTCCCATAGCGTTTGGCCCAGCTCCCTGTTGTTCCTGACCTTAGTCCTTGTCCCTTGTTCCTGTCTTCAGTCCTTGTCCCTAGTCCTTGCCCGCTGCCTTCCCATTGTTCCTGAGTCCTGTCCGCCACCTGCGAGCACGTCTACAGTCCTCTGCCTGCACTACTCTCCTGCCTACTGCTCCTGCCACGCCTCGCCTGCCGTCACTAGCAACCAAGCCAGGGGTAGCGACCTGGGGGTCGCCTGCCGCAGCAAGTCCATCCTGCCTTGCGGCGGGCTCTGGTGAAAACCAGCGGCCCCTTAGACTCCGCTCCCTGGTGAGGTTAGTGCTATTGCTAGTGACGGTCCAGTGGATCCACTACTCCAGGCGTTACAGTAGGCTCCAACCATGGATCCCGGCGAGGTGCCTGATATCCGTGACGTAGCCCGAGTGGTCGCCCTACAGGCGCAGCAGATCCAGCAACTCACTGCCGCCTTACAGCAGCATACTACAGCCCAGCGCACACCACCTCCTGCTGCTTTTTCTACACTTCGACTGGCTCTCCCAAGCAAATACTCTGGTGACTCCAAGTTGTGCAGAGGATTCCTGACTCAGTGCACCATGCATATTGAACTTTTAAGTAGTCAGTTTCCCACCGAGCGCTCTAAAGTGGCTTTCATCATCAGCCTATTGGAGGGTAGAGCTCTGGCCTGGGCCACGCCGCTGTGGGACCGAGATGATCCTGTTGCTGCCAATCTCCGAACCTTCCTAGTCGAGTTTCGCTCCTTCTTTGAGGAACCTGCCCGTGCCTCTTCAGCTGAAACTGCTCTCCTCAACCTCTCTCAAGGGAGCTCCTCTGTTGGTGACTACGCCATCCAGTTCCGCACTCTGGCGGCAGAATTAGACTGGAATGAGGCCGCTCTTATAGCCACCTTCAAGAAGGGCCTGTCCAGTCGGGTGAGAGACGTGCTTTCCGCCCGAGACCTACCTACCTCCCTGAACGAACTCATCCTACTGGCCACCAGGGTCGATACTCGTTTTTCTGAGAGAGAGGAGGAGGTCATCATGTGAAAATCAAAACGCGCATGTAAAAAACGCAGCAAAAACGCAGCGTTAAAAACGCAGCGATACGGTACGTGTGAAGGCACCCTAATGGGGCTTATCCGAAATATAGTTTTGGTTCCCAATGAAAATAATGGGACATTGTTTACAGGCATGTATGTGAGAATCCACTATGAGAACCTGCCCATAGGAGGTATAAAAAATTACATAAATCATTCAGTCTCCCTTTCATATATAAAGAACATATGCATGCTTACTAAACTTCACAAACTTAATAATCAAATATTCATCTATTCAAAAAATATTTTAGAAAATCTAGTGCGGACAGAAAACAGTATTTACATGCATAAATAAAAACATGGATGTAGCCAAATAAAGTAATACTAAATAAATTATAAATAGCTACAAAAGAAATAAATACAAAATATCCTTAAAAAAACAAGTCCTAATACAGCTACATTGAGTGAAACCTAAAAATGTCTTTATTTATATAGCACCAACATGTTCTGTGTATGGCGAGGGTGGGCGGTAAATATAATGATCGTTCAGCCTTCAGTTATTGAAGGTATATGGCCAGCTTAAAGGGGTTATCCAGCGCTACAAAAACATGGCCACTTTTGCCCCACGTTTGTCTCCTTTTGGTTTGCAATTAAGCTCCATTTACTTCAATGGAACTGAGTTTCAAACCCCACCCAATCTAGAGACAAGAGTGGCGCAAAAGTGGCCATGTTTTTGTAGCGCTGAATGACCCCTTTAAGGTTGCATTCACATGTTCAGTGTTTTCCTTGGTCCGTGAATGTAGTCCACTAGCTACCTCTGTGATCCGAGTAAAATCGTCCGTGTTTACACGTGTTTTGCATCCATGTCCATGATCGATCTGTTTAAAGAGGGTTTAATTACATTGATTACATCACAACCGTGTTTTCCACTGAAGAACACGGATGTCACATCTGTGAAAAGCATGTATCTCATTCATTTCTATGGGGAATCATTGCTGTGCTTCCGTTCTGAGTTATGACATGTCCTATTTTTAAACAGAACAAATTGGAGATCCTTGAAAACACTAAACATGTAAATAGCCCAGTACAAAGCAATGGGCTATAAATTCGTCCGTGTGCATGGATCCATGTTTACAGACAACTTTACGGAACGTGTGTCAACTAGAGCCTTTATCCACCCCGAGAAAAAGCAGCTAGAAGTGACAGCCACATATACATAGAGCTCTCCTTTTCTGTACTTGTCACTAAAGGTGCTATCTCAGGCTGAGCTGTAATATTAGTCTTGTTTTAAACCCCAAAATCTTGGCTTTAAACAACAAACAAAAATAATAATAATCATCTAAGCCCCACCTGCAACCCAGCCTGAGATACAGTGGATTTTAGTAAGAGACCCTGTGGAGGAGGAGGTCATCGGCAGACTTGCTGTGAGGCTGCAGACACAAGAGGAGGAAGTGTAGTCTATAGTCCTCCTATCTCTGCATAATTAGGCCTTATTCCCATGTCCTGTGCACAGTCTGTATATATATATATGGACAGTGTGCAATGGAACAGATTATCAAAACTCCCGGTACAATGTATAATTATGATGCCGGGAGCTCAAAAACAGTTTATATCTTCTTGGTACTGTACTGCAACAACTGCCTTACCCGTATTACATCAGTGTAAGCTAATGCATTATATTAAGTTTAGAGATTTACAATTATTGATTAGAATTACAGTATGTATAGAGAGATGGAAAATGATATACCTATATATACATTTTTGTTTGTGTAAAGTGTTTACCTGAGTGTTCATTTGGCACCAATTTAGATTTTTGTGTAATTCTTACCTATAATTTCACTCATGAATTGTGTGCATTGATAACTAAGCCATATGCTGTGCACTCTTTATATATATTTGATGTCTATATATGTTTATCACATTTATGGCTGGTGGCTAAATACGATATAGCCTGTGGTTCCATGTTTTTGGAAACTTTGCACAGCTTTATCTGTTTTCATAACATTGTTTTGTGTGTAATAATGTGCATTTAGGGCTTATTCCCACATTCCATATCATACGGTGTGGTGTACGCTCAACCGGTCACTTGCTAGGTGGTAACGTGTGATGCCACTTCTGTGGTGGTTGGTCGGAATATAGCTCAGCCAGATGTTATTTTGTTGTGACGCCAGTGCCATTTGGGCACACAGGTATGCTGGCACACCTGCTTTTATTTTTAAGGGTCTGGCTATATCCTTGACCTGTGGTCGGTGACCTGCCGGGATGTGAGGAGGTCCCTTGGGTGCTTATCACAGTGGTCCGGAGTGGAGCTATGACCCCTCCCCCCCCCCCCCGGACTATTGGTACCGCCACTTCTACTTTAGAGTACAGACTTTTGCGAAGAGTGTAAAGACTAGAAACACCCGTGGTGGGATACCACATACTCTCCCACTTTGATAAAGCTATCCACGGCCACAACAATTTTCTCCTCAATGGCTTTCCACCGGTGATACTCTTCCCAAGTTTCTGTCCAGTCCTGTGATGCAGTGGGCTTAAACGGCTCCTGTATATAATGTTGTGGTCTGGTAACAGCTGCTGCCCATCTTTCACGCTCAAAGGTGTAAGGAGTGTACTCAATGATCACTCCCTTCTTCAGAGTATATTTAGTCGCAGGTAAATAGGCTCTTTATACTGCTCTGCGGCTAATAGGAATCCTGAATACTCCCAAATCCTCTCTCCTTGTCAAAGGATATGACTGTGGCTCTCAACTCTCTCAGAGTTGCTCACCTGGACGTGGCTGGTCTAGATGTCTGATGAACTCACACTCCAGTTCAGCTGCGGATACCTGCCGGGTAACCGGATCACTTGGTTGTGTCAGAGCTGTCTCCGCCAGGGTTGTCTCATGTCGTGTGTCATCCCTTTCTGTCGCCAGACGACAGAAGGGCGGCTGCGTAGCCAGAGGAATGTCCTTGAGGATGTCTAAGATCCTTAACGCCTTGTCTCTGGGCGTACGCTGCGGCAGTAAAGGTCGTGGAGGCGGTCCCGCCTCGGAAGGGTTGCGGCCTACCGTCTCTGCTGGGGCCGGAGTCTAAGGCCTAGTTGGTGGCACCGGGATAGCCACGCAGTCGTCATCATCAAAGGCGGCGTCCGCCGCGTATTCTTCCTCCTCGATGACGGAAAAGTCAGAGAATACATCACTGTTTTGATCGTGGTCCGGGATCCCGAAGAAGAAGTTGGATTCTCCACCTTGGGGCTCCACCCAGGAAGTCGGCTGTGTCACCAGAGGTCTCAGCAGCAGTGCCGGACCAGAAGAAGCAGAGACAGGAGCTGTGGTCATCGCTGACTTGCTTGCAGCCACCGTTGACCAGCAGGCCAGGGCTCCCATTATCTCTGTGATCGCATTGGACGCAGCATCCATTACTCGTTGTTCTCCGCTCGCCATCTTGTCACAACTGTGGATGGAGTTATCACTTCCGGTGAAACGCAGGGGACGTCCATGGGCATTGGCCTTCTCAAACATGGCCTCGCTGGAAGTACTGGCGGGAGTGTGTCTCACCATCAGGGGTCCTCCTGGAAACACAACTGTACTCTGACGTTCTGCTAGGGGGCGGTGCTAAGACTTTGGTGCGCTTCTGCTGAAGTCTTCCCGCGCTTTGGTGCAGTTTTCCCGTGGTTGTGTTGGCGGGCTTTTCAAACGTTGTGGCGTAGATAGAAATTGCAGGATACAGTCCTGAAACAATAAAGATGGCTCCCCCACTTTTTCATAGCTGGGACAGTTATCTTCGGGGCACTTATCTTCTGGGCAATGGTGGTTTTGGTGGTTAGCAGTTTGTAATTCGCCTTGTCGGCTGAAAGTACATGGTTCCTGATGATCTTTACATAGTATAACACACCACGTACACAGTTCTTTAGGATGAAATATATAGGCAACAACGAGGTTTGAATCCTGTTCGTGACGCCAATTCTGTGGTGTACGCTCGACCGGTCACTTGCTAGGTGTTAACGTGTGATGCCACTTCTGTGGTGGTTGGTCGGAATATAGCTCAGCAAGATGTTAGGTTGTTGTGACGCCAGTGCCGGTTGGGCACAAAGGTATGCTGGCACACCTGCTTTTATTTTAAAGGTGTTGGCTATATCCTTTCCCCTGTGATTGGTGACCTGCGGGGATGTGAGGGGGTCCCTTGGGTGCTTATCACAGTGGTCCGGAGTGGAGCTATGACCCACCCGGACTATTGATACCGCCACCCACAGAAAGGAGAGATGACCCAAGGAGGAAGCAATGGCTGTGTAGGTGCTAAGCGAGTCCAGTTAAAATAAATCAACTCTTCTCTTCTTTACTGTAGGAAGACTCAATACAGTGATATATATTAAGATCTTGACTTGATAATATCTTTAGTAACTTGAACTGCGCTGGGAAGTTGTGAGAGAGAGAGACAGTTGTGCCGACTGAGTTGCGTGCTGAGAGGTTGTAGAAGTTCTGAAAAGTAGAGAGGAGGATGTCTAGAGAGTCCCAACCCAGGGTAGAAGTGTGCTCTGCCGGAACTTTAGAAGTAGAATAAGTAGAATACTTCAATAGAGAGAATACTTGTGCCCGTGTTTTGACTCTTAGGTCTTTGCGCCACCTATTGCCCACCAGTGTCGGTCAACCCGTCCTAGAGGGTGACACAAGCCCCAGACCTTGTTACCTGGGATGAGCAGAGTGGTCAGAATTTTCCCATTACACCCGCACAATGCGAGACAGAGTAGGCTCCTAGCAACTTTGCTCTATCTGGATCAGTTCCTTTCCTAGGCTGGAAATTGTCCTGCTATTTTAGACTGGTTCTCGGTGTGGGTTGGGGTGATCCCTGACTTGTCCTTGTGCATTCAGAACTGCATAGTGTGTGGAAATGCTGTTTTCAAGAAAAGAGTGCTAAGGTGTTGCTTGTGCATCCGTTCATTACAGAGACCAGAGTAAGACTGTCCACAGGGGACCTAGCAGGAGCCAGGGCCCTCCTTGGCTACTACAGGGACCAATCTGGCTTGCGCCCCTCCTCTACAAAAGCCAGAGTAAGACTCACTAAGGTGTGGCTACACTTCCTCTCAAGAGAAAGAGAAGAATAGAGATAGAAGGAAAAGAGAAATAACTCCCAATGGTGCACAGATTCTAAAACAATAACCCTTTAGTTACATACAGCCGTACAATACCTAGGTACATAATACACATAACAGCGACATCTAGTGGCAAAACTTGGGTACTACTTCATTACCCCTTCTACTTTAGAGTACAGACTTTTGTAAAGGGTGTAAAGACTAGAAACACCTGTGGTGGGACACCACAACGGAACCTAACACGGAACCTATAGATGGGGAAGCCCTGTAGTGGACTCTTTCCCTGCCTGGCATGATGTATCAATGAGATGCTGTGGGCATGGAAAGTGTTTGAATCTTCACGCCACTGTAATGACACATCCGCGCAGCTGCTTTATTACAGTGCTCGAAGAGTCAAACACTTCTTCCACTCCCGGCATCATATTGATACATCATGCCGGGTAGGTAAAGAGTTCACTACAGGCAGTGTGGGACTGGGGTATCTGGGGTCCACCAGAGGAAATGATCCTGGGGCCCACCAATGAAGAACCAGTGAGAAATGACATGTCAGTCAGTGTTAGTGCAGGTTCTAAAGCTGGGAGCCCACCGTTGGATTCTCCGGTCCTCTGGTGGGCCAGTCCGACAATGACTACAGGGCTTCCCCATTTATAGGTTCCAAGTTATACAGAAGGGTGGAATAATCCATTAGAATATCTGTAAAGCAGAGTGATAGCATTCCAGGCTTGCTGTGCTCTGCTATTGTGACGGAGCTGCTCTGTATCAATATCCCTCCAGTTACTGACACAAACATTATTGGCAGCAAAGGGGCCCATGTTGCCCCCTATTGCTGCCACTCAGCGGAAGAACTCAAAGTATACATTTATTTTAATAAAGTTATAAATTATAATAATAATAATAATAATAAAATTTTGCAAGTCCGGCCAGACCCATTTTTTTAGCAAGCGCTGGGGAGGGGGAGAATAAAAGTAATAACATGCTCCTACCTCCCCCGCTCCAGCACTGGTGGCTGCATACCGCCGCTCAGGTCCCCGGGTTGTGAAGCGTGAAGTCCGCTCAGCCAGTCAGCGGCTAAGGCGAGACCCCACTATGGCCGCTGACTGGCTGAGCGGACCTCACACATCACAACCTGGATTTCGCTCAGACCAGGAAGCGGCTGGGTATCCAGGGACCGGAGTAGCAGGATGTGACAACCAGTGCAGGAGCAGGGGAGGTAAGAGCACTTTTTTTCTTTTAGCCTCCCCCTCCCTAGCACTTGCTAAAAAAAAATGGGTCTGGCCGGACTCCTCCTTTAACTATGTATGCTATTGTAAAAACACCTATTTTTATTTTTTCTTTACTTCTATTGTTGTGCAATATATTAAGAAAACGTACATTTTGTTCCAAATAGAAGTACAGATATTACGTATTTTCAAGATCTGGAGTGTAATAATAGGACAGCACATTAATACATCAGGACCAGTTACTTTTTTGTGGCTAAATATCTTTATATATTTTACTATTTACATATTGGAGAACAGTAAGATAAGACCTGGGCTACACTGAGTCTATGTTAGGAGCTATTAAGGGTATGTTCACACTGGCAAATACTGCTTGTTTAATACTATTGTTTAATATGGGGGTTTTTTTTAGATTTTTTTTTTTTAATTTGATGTGACTAGTTTGGTTCATGTAGATTTTCTGGCATTTTTAAAAAAACTTCCATTTATTTCAACATGAGCTCTCAAGCAGAACCTCTCTGGAAAGTGATATATCTTCTTTTTTTTTTTTTTTTTGAGTAAAGGGGAGAGAAAAAACATCTGAACATACTCTGTCAGGATTTCTTGCAGACAAAAACCCAGCCCATCCTTGTATAAAACGGATATCCATACATTTGCATGCCTCAATCTTCCTTGAAGCACACACTGCAGGGGATGTATATGGATATGTATGGCTGACTAGCAATTTTAAGGCCATGTTCAGACAGGATAAGAACAGCAGCCGATGTTTGACACGGCGGTGTCTTACATCATTTTATTTTAATTGGAATGCGGGCACATTTGGGTGTGCCCACAATCCAGTTTACCATTGATCACAGTGTAAAGTATAGCCATACTTTACACTGTAAGAACAGCCTATGTTCTACGGCCGCTGTTCACCAAACTGTGGCTGTAGAAAATAGACCTGTGAATTATTTTGTGTGGACACAGTGAACAATGGTCATAGTGGATACAGCGTATATACCATACGGCCGTTGTCCCATTCACTGCACTGGACATGAGTACTGTTAATGAAAAACGGCCGTTGTTTAACAAACAAATATAGCGTGTGAACTTGACCTTAGTTCACAGTCGTGTCAAACCAGCAGCCGCTGTTTTATCCCCAGGGGAACATGTTGTAAAGGGGTATTACACTCAAAAACATTAACCCTGCATTTATTGTATGCAGCTAGTTTTATATAATTGCAATATGTTATAATCACATCCCACCGCACCATTTCTGAGATTTGACACTCCGTCTTGCTCCTTGGTCTCCCCCCCCCCCCCCCCCCCCACAGAGATGTGGACCACGTACAGTCACATATGCCAGATATGCTTATGTATCCATATGGTATTATTACGCTATGTGGTCCTATACGCTGATATACACTTATATACAGGTAATACACTTATAAGAACAAACATACAAACAACAATAAAGCAAACAAATCAATTAATAAATATGGATATGGAGTACATGAGATGCATTAGTGTTTAGGGAGGCACTCCAGGTGAGAAAAAGGTGTCTACTTGTTTACCAGAAACAGCGACGCTCTCCTGCATGGGCTGTATATCTGTGGAGCTGAGCTGCAATACCAGACACCACCATAGCAAGAGTATTTTTATAAAAAAAAAAAAAAAAAACACAACTCGAGGGACCCCTTTTTTTAATCCCTGACAACATTTTTAAAAGCTGTAAAAGTTTACACATGAGAAGCATTGCTTTTTTTCCCATAACCTTTATCATGTTTCTGTCAGCCTTTAGTAAGGAACGACAAAACGCTTACCATTATTTTATACCCCGTTTGCAGACTATAACAGATGGAAGCCCGATGAAACGCTCCACTTCTATGCTTGGTCATTCCCGGTCGAAAGGCATCCGATTAAATGAATACTCATTGGAACGTGTGACCCCTGATGAAGGCCCCCGCCACGGACACCAGCGTAGAAGAGAGCGTGGACATCGGGTGTCTGAGCGCTCACTAACTCGCTATGTAGATTTGGAATCAGGTTGGTAAAGCTCTCTTCTCTTTTTGTTGCCTCTTGTGTTTTATTAGTTTTCTGAGTCTTAGTTTATCTGGTATTTTCACCAGCCAAGGAAGCCAAACATGGGGAGACACCTCACATAAAGAAATTAGCTACCGGTCTATAATGTTAGAGAAAGTTTGAAGTGGAAATGTTAGAAGATATCCTCCTCCCTTCTCTTAGAATTGAGATATTGTCAGGGTGCCATTATACACTGAGGAGGGGGGGGACTGTATGTAGTTAAGGGACAAACTGTATGTAGTTAGGAAAGAAGGCACACATGTGACGCGAAAGAGATCAATGAGGCTGTGTATGATTGTAGAGAAAGGAGAAAACAAAAGACCCTGTCTAAACCTAACCTGATTTTTCTTAATCCGATACTACCCTTTAGGTCTAGGGACTGAGCTCAGCACGACAACGCAGTCATGCGACCTGCCTTCAGAAGAACGAGGACGAACCCGAGACAGAAAGCACCACCACCACCACCATCATCATCACCACCACCATCACCACCATTCTGGATCTGATAGAGAACGTCTAGAATATGGGAGACCAAGTTCTCGTTCACCTAGCATGGGTCGAGAGTACGCTCCACACAGACAGGTGGGTTCTTCTTTCAAAGATATGTAACTGGGGGGAACTGGGTTAGCGCTAAAATGGAAAGGGAGGAGGGAGCAGAGTAGCATGTAATTGCAGCCTCTGGAAACAAGAAGAGTTAAGATATTATTTAGAAAAACAAGCTACTAATAAAATATAAATGTACCTGTTATTTGTGCTTTCTGATACTTAATCGCACAACACACACACACTATACATTTGGCTTTCACATTTGGATACATGACTAAATTCTTGCAACCCTGACTTCTAAAGAATAGGAAGAACTACTTTTAACGTGTCAGTGATTGATTGTACAGGGGGGTCTATCCCCAGGTCTTATCACACAATGACATATACATTTATAATCTTTATTAGTAGCTTGTAATTTAGACGAGAGATTCCTGAACACTGTACGACTTAACATACTGTCCTGGTAGCTTGAGATTTGTTACGTTGTCTTATACATTTAACAGTACAGTACCTGTCACCATTATACTCTTTCTTTATATTTTTTGTCGCAAATAATGATAAAATAATACATATTTGATACTATGAGAAGTTCATTGTCATTTCTGAAGATCATAAATATACCGTAGAAGCATCACTTAGTAGCTGACAGCCCTTTGGCCTGTTTTATAACCTCTTCTGTGTAATGGTCAATGTGATTGGTCAGTAGAGTTGAGCAAACCTTGAGCACATTTGGGTTTGTCCGAATCCAAACTCTCAGCATTTCGTTACTGGTGACTGAAGAAGTTGGATACAGCCCTAGGGAGTCCTGAAAAACATGGATACAGCCATTCATATGTTTCAGGGCTCGTTAAGGCTGCTTCCAACTTCTTTTGCCACAGTAACCAAATGGCGAGAGTTTGGGTGAACCTGAACGTGCCGGAGGTTCGCTTAAATCTACTGGTCAGTAATGCTCCAGTATTCGGACTCTCTTCCTATGAGAATATATTGGTGACAGACACTCTAAGGAATGAACTGAGTTATTAGTTGTTAGTAAATTTCATATAAATCACCCATCCCCTCTATCCTCTCTCCATCCCTACTCTCTTAACTCCTTGCATTTGTGATATTTATTCTGGGGGGGGGGGGGGGGGGGGGGGGGGGGGGGGGGGGGGTTCTGCCTTTATAACCCCCTCCTTTCACGACCCGCCCCCCCCCCCCCCCCCCCCCCCCCAAAGTTGCCCTTTCTTTGCCTGCTTGCCCTTTTCCTCCCCTTGCTGGGGTATCAGCTTCCCATACTGTCACATTTTTCTTGCTGCTCATGTATTTTAAAGGGGACTGCAGTTGGTTGTGGGTATACGATGAGAAGTGGTGAAGGTGGAGAAGGTCTGGTAATAGTGGGCTTTATCTGTCTTTTAGTTGCCTACTTTCACTTTGGTTGGATCTTCTGTCTCTTTACCCCTTGCTTGTTTTGCTCAATCTGCTTGTTGCTGCACAAAAACTTACAGAAAATCCATCTTTTTTCCACTTTTTCTGTTATTTTTTTTATTTCCTTGTTGCTGTGGCACCCTTACCCTGTCCCCTCTGATCCCTGTCATACACCTTCTGTGTACATGTGAGGGCATTCTCTCTTCTTCTTGCTGGTTTCTTAACTCACCTCCCGTATGTGGTAAACGTGTCCTCTGTCTTCCATCCTCCCTTTTCCTCTGTGTTCATTCTCCTGTTCATCTCTCTCGTGTGTCTCTGTGCCTCCTTGGACTTATCTATTCCTTCAATGTGTTTCCACTTCATTTCATTCCCCTGACATCACAACTCCATTACCGTTTCTGGTTCTCCATTATTTTCTTTTTCATCACCTTCTTTTGCCTTCTCCAAACCTCTTGTGTCTTGTATCCGTCCCACCTGGTGTGTCTCCTTTTCGTGTTTTCTCTTGCTCTTGAATTCCCATTTTGTTTGGATTTTTGTGTAGGGCAGTAGTTCAGTGGATGGCAGCCCCGTGCCCTCAACCTCTGGGGCCAGCACACCCCGCAGAGGAAGGCGACAGCTGCCCCAGCTTCCCCCAACCCCCAGGCCACGCATTACCTACTCCCCTGTGGTTCGCCGACCTGCCAGCATCTGCCCCTCCCAGCAACAGCAGCAACTGTCCCCTTGCAGAGTGACCGCACCCCTCCCTAGAAGATACCCTCAGAATGACAACCACGCGGGCAGCAACGAAAGACGAGCCACTCATAACGATTCTCCCCGATCACATCGTCACACCAGGGGACACTGCTCTGATGCCCCTCGCGCTGGATGCAGGCACAGTGGTCCTTACCGGGATTCCTCCTATGAGGGACCCCACCCCTGTGACCAACGCACCTCCAGGACTGCTGACCCCGGTGGAGCACTCCCCCTCTCGCCACATGGGCGCAGGCTGCCCAACGGCTACTCCCATGGGACCCCGCGACCCACTAAATCTCGTCACGAACGTTACAGTGAGAGTGAGGAGGACGACTGGTGCTAAAAATAAAAAATATATATATATACATATTTATATTTATATATATGTATCAAATTAATAAAAATGAACTTCAATCTAGCAGGGAAATCAAAGACACATCTGCAAAAAGGAATAAGACAGGGGGAGGAAAATATGTTGCCCTAAACATTCAAAAAAAATTGCCACCAAAAAGAAAAATCCTCCTTTTATTCCTTTCCACATTTTTGGTAAAAGGAAGGACAACCCTTGCAGCATGTTTTTTTTATAGTTCCAAAAATTTCAAGGGGGCATCTGTATTTTCAAAGAGAGTAGACGACACTCAGGAGGATAAAGCAACAAGTTTACCACCAAATCCCCCTTCCCTGCTCTCTGAGCTATCCCGGTATCACCTTTCAGAAACATTTCCATTGGTCAAAACTTCCCAGAAGACAAGAAGAAAAAAAAACAAACAAACAAAAAAAAAAACGCAAAACGGCGTGAAAAATTTCTAAATAAAAAAAAAAAGCTGCAGAGAACTTTTGGAAAATGTACAAAATGTTATTATTTTATTTTTTTTCTCAATTTGTATTGATGAGTTTTATCATCCAGAGGATTGGATATATATGTGTGCTGGTTTATGTCTTGGAAAGAGCACGCAGATGCACACACACGAGTGTTTAGAGCTCATATTTGTTCATATTGCCTGCGGAAATGAGAATATTAACAAAAAAAAAAAAAATCCAACAAAAAAAAAAAGACAAAAATGTTGGAGGGAAAAAAAATAACAAAAAAAGCAGCATTTGATTCAACATCTGATTTTTTGCTTGAAAGTCCCAAAAATGAGACATAAAAAACACAAAAAACAAAATTGCGTTGCTAATATTTTAAAAATGCTTTTTTTCCGACTTTGTTTGAAAAATGTTAGATGCGGAGTGTGGCGGATGCATGAATATTATAAATGGCAAAAAAAAATGTTAAATATAAATATATATATACACATTGAATTTATGATGGTAGATGAAAACTGGAATCTCTATCCAAGTGGCGAGCTGAGAATTATGTATTGGGGTGGGGGGGGATGTGCTTGAAAATGGTCTATATTATATCCGTAAAATTTCCTGTTTCATTTGATAAAGTAACAGTATTTTAAAATGATGAGTATAAAGCTAATATTGGTCAGTGTGATCAGAAAAGACGGTGTCCCCCACTGATATTCCCCTATGAGGGTGCACATAGCTGAGGCAGCAGTCACTGTGAGCCCATGTAAACCTTAGAGGGCTTTCTTTCATTTTTTACCAGTATTGCAGCATTAGCAAACAAGGGAGAGCAATGTGTAGGGGAAAAGGGGGTACAAGCACAAAGCCCTCTTGCCTCAGTGTGGGTTGTAGTCATGTGAAACAGAAGCTGCATAGAGTAGAAGGGCCTCATAGCAAAACAAAATGGGACCAATTTCCTCTTGCAAAAAATTGTTTAAAAAAAGTTTTAAATGAATGTCCACTCTTTAACCCCATTTATATTTGGGTCCCACATTTTGTGCTAATCATTACTGAGGGTAGAAAACCATATGTCTGACACTTATATAGGTACAGAATGTTAGATCTAAGGCGGTGTTAGGAGGCGGACATTCACTATACGTGTCCCATCGTCACCTTTAGTTATTTGCCAACATCGTGGATGATACGTTTACTTATATTTTTCTAGAAAAAAACAAAAAAAAACAAATGAATGATGCACACTGCAAGAGGTCTGCGTTGCCTTTTTCTAATGCAAAAGATATTAATGTGATGACAACCGCTTAAATACATTCTTACAATTTGCTACCACTTGAAAGTCTCCCATGGTGTATTATCATTCCCTTCTTTTATAATAATCCAGCATGATACAGGTTGAACGCCGATATTTATCCAGGATCGGATAACTGGTTTTGCCTTTATGTTTCTGCTCCCCGCCTTAGTTTCCTCATGGTCTTCTATGTATTATAATGATGTGTTATAATGATGAATATGAATCTGATGACATCCTCTCTCTCTCTCTGAAATACATATCATCAAAATCCAATGTTGCTTATTTTGTAGCCATCAGGTTTACTCCCCATATCTTTATTATACATAGAGTTTAGAAATAACCAATCAGATGACTACTTTCATTTTGTAATAGAAATATGGGATCTTACATCCTGGTTTCCAGAGACAGAAGCTGAACCAGCAGAGGCTAACACGTACTTCCCACCTCTATTCTTCCCAGGTAGACGTGCTACAAAATAAGCATCAGCTCTATCAGTGACCGGACTGATGATGTTCATTTACGACAGGAATGTTCCTGCTACAATAACAATGGGTTATAATGTGAAATATTAGCAGTAAGCCAAGAGTGTCATATTCATGTTTTATAGTGATGTGGTGCTACGACTGCCCATGTTGTCACCACATCTTGGAAGCATTGAGACGACCTGAGACCTCATAGTGCTGCTTTTTTGCTGGTTGCTGAAAAATAAAAAATAAAAACTATTCAGGTGAATGGATGATGAGAATAAAACCGACTAGGCTTGCAGTCCACTGTTATTGCATGCGACTATGACCTGTAAGTGGCGCCAAAGGGCAGGCGTGATTATTTGTAATGCACTATCGTGTGCCCTTTTTTTGCACTAAAATAAGTGTTATGTTAACCTGACAATTGTAAAAAAAAAAAAAAGAAAACGAAAAAAAAAACAAAAACAGAACAGCATCTCAGGTTGTAGAAAATGTCATGCATGAGGTCCTATGCCGACTGGCGCCTGTTGTGCACAATGTGCACAGAGAATACAGTCTGGGGCAGAAGCGTATTGTACACATATGTGCCACTGCATTCGTTTTTTGTCATTCATAGTTATTTTCTAAGTGAGACTCTTATGAAATAAAATTGAAAGGCTTGAATTCTATGTTACTTGCATTATCCTCCAGATCTGACGTGTAATGTGCATAATGTGCTTGCTGAATATGTGATTGGTCGATAACGTGGATTCTTTGTATCTGTGGCCTATATAGCTGGTACATGGGGGTTTGCCATTTTGCCCACAGCAGGGAAGCATTAGATACATACCACAGTAACATGAACAACACTTTCAGTAGGATGTTCACATTCTTATAATTCATTCTCCTATTATATTTTTTATGATCTTGTGCCACTTTCACTAGGGTACAGTTCACACAAAAATTCAGTCATCTATGCAGATTTGGCCACAGACCTAATAATTTCATTAGAATCCGAAAAATCCCCTCAATTGCATGACAGCAAATATTGTGAACAACTTGCTTCAACGACCCACAACTCAAAACAATGCTATTATCTAGCAGTATAAGTAGGCTTATGGGGGACATTTATCAACACAGCCCGCCCCCCTTTTCCCAGTGAAATTTACTAAAAGGCATATGCCTGATAGTGAAGCCGGCCAACCCTCCGCCCAGTGCAGGCATTGCGCTTCCAGCAGGTGAAAATTTATATCTTGATTTTGCATGTAAATCATGATAAATCTGGCACGGGAGGAGGCCATGCCTTGCCACGATACAGCTGGCATACACCAGGAGTGCATCTGAGTAAATGTTTCCTATGTGACAAGAAGCCGGATATGTCAGTTGTATACCTAGTCATCCATTAACCTGATGGTGGCCATAAGACTGCCCATTGCCCTCTTATCAGTATAACATTTACCATTTAGTATAACCATATGCAAAAAAAATGTAAAGTCTGGTGTGTTTATGCAGAGACACCCCATTTTTCTTACATGGGGGGATGTCTATGTTTCTGTAAAGAGGCACATGTCAAAGCTTCCATTTGTGGTATAATGCTATGTTTACACACCAATTTTTAGACTTTTTTTTTAGCCTTTTTGGCTTCGTTTTTGTGTTTGTATTTGTAGCTGTTTTCTGGAAATCCTTCCAACCTATATCTCCAATAGAAGGTTTATATGGCCTATAACATGGTGAGTTTTCTGGTAAATTAACCTAAGGGGACACTGCTGACTGAAGGAGAGGGGGTGTAGGGAAAGACATTTAGGAAATGTTATAAGGCTATAGAAATGAGTCTTTAGGGCTTTCTAGAGAATTGGTGCAGACAAGTAAAGTCTTGGAGATGGGAATGAGAAATTCAGATTATGGAGGATTTTAGTTTTAGATTATTAGCAGAACATACAGACCTTGTAGGTGGTGGACAGAGGTGAAAGAGGTGCAGCACTTGGGAGAGCTTTCTGAGCGTGTGTAAGGATTTTGTATTCTGAATTTAATGGGTAGCCAGTGTAGTGACTGGCACAGAGAGGAGGTATCAGTGTAGTGACTGGCACAGGGGGGAGGCGTCAGTGTAGTGACTGGCACAGGGGAAGGGTGTCAGTGTAGTGACTTGCACCGGGGAAGGGCGTCAGTGTAGTGACTGGTACAGAAGGAGGCATCAGTGTAGTGACTGGTACAGAAGGAGGCATCAGTGTAGTGACTGGCACAGGAGGGAGGCGTCAGTGTAGTGACTGGCACCGGGGAAGGCATCAGTGTAGTGACTGGTACAGCAGGAGGCATCAGTGTAGTGACTGCCACAGGGGAAGACATCAGTGTAGTGACTGGCACAGGGAGGGGACATCAGTGTAGTGATTGGCACAGGGAGGGGACATCAGTGTAGTAACCGGAACAGGGAGGAGATATCAGTGTAGTGACTGGTACAGGGGGAGGCATCAGTATAGTGACTGGCAGATGGGGAGGCATCAGTGTAGTGACTGCCACAGGGGAAGACATCAGTGTAGTGACTGGTACAGGGGGGAGGCATCAGTGTAGTGACTGTCACAGGGGAAGACATCAGTGTAGTGACTGGCACAGGGAGAGGCATCAGTATAGTGACTGGCACAGGGAGGGGACATCAGTGTAGGAACCGGCACAGGGAGGGGACATCAGTGTAGTGACTGGCACAGGGAGAGGCATCAGTATAGTGACTGGCACAGGGAGGGGACATCAGTGTAGTAACCGGCACAGAGAGGAGATATCAGTGTAGTGACTGGCACAGGGGGAGGCATCAGTGTAGTGACTGGCACAGGGAGAGGCATCAGTGTAGTGACTGGCACAGGGGGAGGCATCAGTGTAGTGACTGGCACAGGGGGAGGCATCAGTGTAGTGACTGGCACAGGGGGAGGCATCAGTTTAGTTACTGGCACAGGGTCAAGAATCAATGTAGTGACTGGCACAGGGGGAGGCATCAGTGTAGTGACTGGCACAGGGAGAGACATTAGTATAGTGACTGGCACAGGAAGACATCAGTGTAGTGACTGGAAGATGGGGAGGCATCAGTGTAGTGACTGGTACAGGGGAAGCACAAGTATAGTGACTGATACAGGGGGAGACATCATTGTAGTGACTGGCATAGAGGAGAGACATCTGTGTAGTGACTAGCACAGGGGGAGGCATCATTGTAGTGACTGGCACAGGGGAGAGAGCTTCCATTTGTGGTATAATGCTATATTCACACACCAAGAAAGAAACTAAGGGGACACTGCTGACTGAAGAGGAGAGGGGTGTAGGGAAAGTTATAAGGCTATAGGGCATTCTAGAGAATTGGTGCAGCACCAGTAAAGTCTTGGAGATGGGAATGAAAAATTCAGAATATGGAGGATTTTAGTTTGAGATTATTAGCAGAATGTACAGACCGTGTAGGTGGTGGACAGAGGTGAAGCACTGGGGAGAGCTTTGTTAGCGTGTGTAAGGATTTTGTATTTTGAATTTGATGGGTAACCAGTGAAGTGACTGGCACATAGAGGAGACATCAGTGTAGTGACTGGCACAGAGGGAGGCATCAGTGTAGTGACTGGCACTGGGGGAGACATCAGTGTAGTGACTGGCACAGGGGGAGGCATCAGTGTAGTCACAGGCACTGGGGGAGACATCAGTGTAGTGACTGGCACAGGGGGAGGCATCAGTGTAGTCACAGGCACTGGGGGAGACATCAGTGTAGTGACTGGCACAAAGGGAGGCATCAGTGTAGTGACTGGCACCAGGGGAGGCATCAGTGTAGTGACTGGCACTGGGGGAGGCATCAGTATAGTGACTGGCAGATGGGGAGGCATCAGTGTAGTGACTGGCACCGGGGGAGGCATCAGTGTAGTGACTGGCACCGGGGGAGGCATCAGTGTAGTGACTGGTACAGCAGGAGACATCAGTGTAGTAACTGGCACAGGGGAAGACATCAGTATAGTGACTGGTACAGGAGGAGGAGGCATCAGTGTAGTGACTTGCACAGGGGGGAGGCCTCAGTGTAATGATTGGCACAGGGGGAGGCGTCAGTGTAGTGACTGGCACAGGGGGAGGCATCAGTGTAGTGACTGGCACAGGGGGAGGCATCAGTGTAGTGACTGGCACAGGGGGAGGCATCAGTGTAGTGACTGGCACTGGGGGAGGCATCAGTGTAGTGACTGGCACAGGGGGAGGCATCAGTGTAGTGACTGGCACTGGGGGAGGCATCAGTGTAGTGACTGGCACAGAGGGAGGCATTAGTGTAGTGACTGGTACAGGGGAGGCGTCAGTGTAGTGACTGGCACAGGGGGAGGCATCAGTGTAGTGACTGGCACTGGGGGAGGCATCAGTGTAGTGACTGGCACAGAGGGAGGCATTAGTGTAGTGACTGGTACAGGGGGAGGCGTCAGTGTAGTGACTGGCACAGGGGGAGGTATCAGTGTAGTGACTGGCACTGGGGGAGGCGTCAGTGTAGTCACAGGCACAGGGGGAGGCATCAGTGTAGTGACTGGCACTGGGGGAGGCATCAGTGTAGTGACTGGCACAGGGGGAGGCATCAGTGTAGTGACTGGCACTGGGGGAGGCATCAGTGTAGTGACTGGCACAGAGGGAGGCATTAGTTTAGTGACTGGTACAGGGGGAGGCGTCAGTGTAGTGACTAGCACAGGGGGAGGTATCAGTGTAGTGACTGGCACTGGGGGAGGCGTCAGTGTAGTCACAGGCACAGGGGGAGGCATCAGTGTAGTGACTGGCACTGGGGGAGGCATCAGTGTAGTGACTGGCACAGGGGGAGGCATCAGTGTAGTGACTGGCACTGGGGGAGGCATCAGTGTAGTGACTGGCACAGAGGGAGGCATTAGTGTAGTGACTGGTACAGGGGGAGGCGTCAGTGTAGTGACTGGCACAGGGGGAGGCATCAGTGTAGTGACTGGCACTGGGGGAGGCGTCAGTGTAGTCACAGGCACAGGGGGAGGCATCAGTGTAGTGACTGGCACTGGGGGAGGCATCAGTGTAGTGACTGGCACAAGGGGAGGTATCAGTGTAGTGACTGGTACAGGGGGAGACATTAGTGTAGTGACTGGCACAAGGGGAGGTATCAGTGTAGTGACTGGTACAGGGGGAGACATTAGTGTAGTGACTGGACAGGTAGATGAGATCATTGGCTGTTGCATTTAGGATGTACTGGAGAGGGGAGAGTTAACAGTAGGGAATTCTGATTAATAAAGTTACAGTAGTCAAGACAAGAATAAATTAGTGACAATCTGGGATAATGCAGATATATTAGAATAAATAATTTAGCACCTCCACTATATACTGAAAGGCCTTTCATTTAATGTCATTTAAAGCTTGTGACTACCCCTTTAAAGGTGGCCATACACACAAAACAACTATTTCCTTGACTTCACAATTCACATCTACATTCAGCTCAGTCAAGCAAACATGCTCATTTTAGTAAATAACTCTCAGAGTCTTGCTTTCCTTAATGGGAGGAGCCAACAAGTATGTTACCTGTATTACAGACAAAAGGGTGTGTTCACTATGCCATGCAATGGAATATCATAAAGAAGGGTCCTTCAGTCATCACCCCTCTTTATTCACTAGTGGCTTTAACTCTGTCAGTTGACAGTATTTATTTTGGAAAGGCGCCATGTATTACTTCCTTCCTGAAGCCAGACACACAGCTGATCAATAGGCCTACTTTATAGAACAAGGTTTTGTGGCAGTGAAATGATCGCCCTGGTACAGTCACATGTACTGTGTTTTCAGCTGCACGGTTTTGATCCTTTGTGTTATGTCCCTTTGTCTTTACGAGTTTCAAGCCAAAAACATGCTTCAAACACTGTATGTGTGACCGTGCCCTAAGGACAATTGCTTATGGATACCATTTACTGCATATCAATTTAATAATCTGATTGAGTTTGGGGTCTGAATCATTCTACTTATAAGTAGTAATAATAAGATGTGATAGTAATTAACATGACAGTATGTCTGCTGGGCATAGGTAACAGTCCAACAGATCAAACATGATTTATCACAATCTCATAACAGGGCTCTTCCCTCCATATTATAACTTGCAGCCAATGATACCCAGCCTACTAAACCAGCTTTATACCATAGTTACTACAACATGGAGATGCATGGTCTCTATGTATGGAACATCATCAATCTTCCCACTATCGACCAATCAGCTTACCCAGCAGATTATCTTGTACAGATTGTGAAGAATGGAGCGAACGCAGCAAAATGTATGTTATAACCGAAGTCAAAAGTTGCACAATGCATTAAAAGACTGGAGTCACGTGACGCGGCGCTCCATTTAACCTGACATGGAACATTTACGTTGAAATCCATGGGAAATCGGCTGTGTTATCTCACACGAAAGTTGCAAGTCCACCTCTAGCAACTCAGGGTAAGTGAACATTTTGCAGGCCCAAGTATCACCAATGGATTTTATTTATGGCGTCTGACAGCTTTGACCCTCTTGCATTGTGCACAAGAAAGAACCAGCAGCTATGACTGGACATCACCCTTTACAATACAAGGTGGATTCATGAGGTCAGTCACAATCACCCATCAGGTCAAGTTTTCTCATTGTGTGCATGAGGAAATGAGGAAAATCTTAAAATCTGACCTTTTGGGAGATGGAAGGTAAAGAACCTTTAGTGACCTGATGAGGGCGACAGGAGAAGCAAGGAACCTAATATCCTAGAATGGGATGAAGGTGGTGGGGGAGGGGGATATCAGCATTGGGGGCCAGTTCTCCTCTATGTATGCCTCTGACCGTAGACCATGTTCCCCTTTAAATCTGTATTTGTGCAAAAGTCACATATTGCTGAGAAGCACTTGACATGAAATCTTTATTAAATGCTTCAGGATGATTTTCTATACAAATTCTATTTCAGATTACAGGTTCTATTTTTATTCATTCAGTAGATATCAGCTCGCCACTGTTCAGGGAAGAGGTTCAATGACTTGATCTCGATCACCTCAAGAAAACCATGCAAGGCGGAATGAACAAAATGTGACTTGCAAGCTTCTCTGTGATGTGAAAGGGTTTAAGTCACTGCTGGTCAATGAACGATTTTGCTGTTGACATCTCTTTGAAAAAAAAAAAAAAAAAAAAAAATAACAAAACAAAAAAAAATCAAAAAGAAAAATGGGGCCAAAAAATTAAAAAAAGAACACAACACCTGACCCTGAAAATGCAAAGCTGGTCCAATGACTTTACTTTTTATCCTGCCATTTTTCCTGTTTGATTTTAGAATAAAAAAAATAAAAAAAAATAAATAAAAATGAATATGTTTTGATGCATTTTAAAAGAAAAAATAAATAGTAAACTGCTTTACATGAGAGCGAGCGATTATTATGATGTCAGAATCTGTACTGTAATGCCACTGACTGTACTGCTGTATGCAGAATGAATAAGGATTGAAGGGAGTACATGCCATAGAGCAGGGGTTGTTGAGGCCTCCTATTCCAATCATGGCTGGGTAGCCAAAGCTTTAGGGCCCTTTTACACAGAAAGATTATCTGACAGATTATCTGCCAAAGATTTGAAGCCAAAGCCAGGACTGGATTTGAAAAAGGGAGAAATCTCAGGCTTTCATGTATGACCTATTCTCTGTTTATAGTCTGTTCCTGGTTTTGGGTATATTCCCGCTTTGGACAATCCCATTTTATTACAAGGGTTCCCCTAATAATATGGTGACTACAGGGAGTGTCACTACTGCAATCATCTGCAATCTCTAGCGTAACATAGAAGAACATAGAAACATAGAAGATCTCAGGACTATCCTGATTTCACAAGAGTATATGCAGATTTCGTGGATTTCAATTAATATCCCAGTTAGGACAAGGTTTGTCCACTCTTAATGGGATTGTCTTAAAAGGATTTTAAGCTCATCACTGCAGGTCCAGCTTAAGAAACTAGTGCTTCTAGGAGATGTTGCTACCATGCTCTTACCTAGCAGCTATTCATTAGACGTCTGACCCTGACATCCAGTACATGGGAGAGCTGAGTCCACCATAATAAGTGGTTTCCTTAAATGAGAAGTTGTAACGCCCGGAGTAGTGGATCCACTGGACCGGCACCAGCGATGGCACAAACCTCACCAGGGAGCGGAGTCTAAGGGGCCGCTGGTTTTCACCAGAGCCCGCCGCAAGGCGGGATGGACTTGCTGCGGCAGGCGACCCCCAGGTCGCTACCCCTGGCTTGGTTGCTGGTGTCGGCAGGCGAGGCGTGGCAGGAGATGGCACAGGCAATGGTCTGCAGGTGAGAGCGCACGTGACAGGCTGGACACGGGAACAGGTGGAGTGACAGGGAAACAGGAACCAGGAACAGGGACTTGGGACCAGGTAACGGACAGGACTCAGGAACAGGGACTAGGGACCAGGTAACGGACAGGACACAGGAACAACAGGGAGCTGGGCCAAACGCTATGGGAAGCATGTAGAGGCTCCAACACAGGGGACAGGGCATGCAGGGATTTATAGGGGAGTGATTAGGTGCAACTACCAATTAGGAGCGCACTGCCCCTTTAAATCTGAGACAGCCGGCGCGCGCGCGCCCTAGGAGGCGGGGACGCGCGCGCCGGCCGGCACAGCGGGAGACAGGAGCGTGGAGAGGTGAGGCGCCCCCCGGGGCCGAGGTGATAGCAGCGCCGAGTCCCCGACTATGGACACCGGCTGCTGCATGGGGCAGGAAGCGGTCGCGGCGGCGGCCCGGAACGCGGGACGCCGCCGCGGCCGTGACAGTACCCCCCCCCTTTGGCCTCCCCCTCTTTCTTGCCTGCAGATGGCACAGGAAGCCACAAAGTCTTTGACATCTTGAAACAGACTAGGACACCAGTAGTGGCGAGAGATCCGTTGGCCGGTCTTACGGACTCCAGGGTGCCCGGCCTCCAACGAGGAATGACCCCACTTCAAAATACCTCTTCGAAGCGCAGGGTGAACATGAGTCTTTCCGGGGGGTACTCTCTGAAGCGAGGAGGTGACGACTGGTGCTAGGCGATCAGGCGGTAAAACATGGCAAGGGACTGTGGGTCTGTGGACGAGGACCTTCTGTAAGTTCTTCCGGTGGTGAGAGGACACGACCTTAGTCTTGGGTACGGGGAGAGGGTACACCTCGGCAGAGAAGGCATCCGCCGAGTCTTGGTCTTCTGCCGGTAGGCCGGATAGAGGCTTGGCCGGGACAGGAAATGACATAATACACTTGGTCTGAGGTGACTTGAGACACTGGTGGGAACAGTCCTGACCCCAAGTGAGAATCTCCCCGGTTCTCCAGTCCAGCTGAGGGGCATGTTCTTGTAGCCACGGGAGTCCCAGGAGGACCGCGGGGGAAGAATGGGGCAGGACGTAGAAGGATATCTCTTCTTGATGTGAAGGACCCACCTGGAGGACTAAAGATGCGGTCTGGTAGTACACACGGTCGGTAAGAATTTCGCCCGTGACCGAGGAGATAGTCAGGGGCCTGGCTAGTCGGGTCACGGGTAGCCGCCATCTTTGGACCAATGTTGCCGCAATAAAACTGCCTGCTGACCCCGAATCGAGGAAGGCAGTAGTCTGATGATTTCGTCCTGAGAGAGTCCGGATGGAAACTGGCATAGACAGACTTGGAATGGTGGCATTCACACCTAGGGACACCTGTCCCACCGGACCTAGATGCGAGCATTTTCCGGATGTTTGGGGACGTAGGGGACATCCCAGCCGGAAGTGATCGGAACCACCGCAATAGAGACAGAGATTCTGCTCCAGGCGCCGGATTCTTTCATCAGGCGTCAGGTGAGCCCGTTCCACCTGCATAAGAATCTCAGGAGAGGGTTGGGACATCGAAAGGTCAGGATTCTGGAAAACCGGCGCCAGCTGGGGATGGCGACGGGAACGGGTTAGTAAATGTTCATGCCGAACCTCCTCCTCCCTCTCCGAAAAACGAGTATCAACTCGGGTGGCCAGTAGAATGAGTTCGTTCAGGGAGGTAGGCAGGTCTCGGGCAGCGAGCACGTCTCTCACACGACTAGACAGGCCCTTCTTGAAGGTGGCCAATAGGGCGGCCTCGTTCCAGTCCAATTCGGCTGCCAGGGTGCGGAACTGGATGGCGTAGTCACCAACAGAGGAGCTGCCTTGAGAGAGATTGAGGAGAGCAGTCTCGGCTGAAGAAGCACGGGCAGGTTCCTCAAAGACGGAGCGAAACTCAAATAGGAAGGCCCGGAGATTGGCAGCAACTGGATCATCACGGTCCCACAGTGGCGTGGCCCAGGCCAGGGCTCTACCCTCTAATAGGCTGATGATGAAAGCCACTTTAGAGCGCTCGGTGGAAAACTGACTACTCAAAAGTTCAATGTGCATGGTGCACTGAGTCAAGAATCCTCTGCACAACTTAGAGTCCCCAGAGTACTTGCTTGGGAGGGCCAGTCGGAGTGAAGAAGAAGCGTCAGGAGGTGGTGTGCGCTGGGCAGTAGTCTGCTGCTGTAAGGCGGCAGTGAGTTGCTGGATCTGCTGTGACTGCTTCTGGATTTGTTGCGCCTGCTGAGTGACCACTCTGGCGACATCACGGAGATCAGGCACCTCGCCGGGATCCATGGTTGGAGCCTACTGTAACGCCCGGAGTAGTGGATCCACTGGACCGGCACCAGCGATGGCACAAACCTCACCAGGGAGCGGAGTCTAAGGGGCCGCTGGTTTTCACCAGAGCCCGCCGCAAGGCGGGATGGACTTGCTGCGGCAGGCGACCCCCAGGTCGCTACCCCTGGCTTGGTTGCTGGTGTCGGCAGGCGAGGCGTGGCAGGAGATGGCACAGGCAATGGTCTGCAGGTGAGAGCGCACGTGACAGGCTGGACACGGGAACAGGTGGAGTGACAGGGAAACAGGAACCAGGAACAGGGACTTGGGACCAGGTAACGGACAGGACTCAGGAACAGGGACTAGGGACCAGGTAACGGACAGGACACAGGAACAACAGGGAGCTGGGCCAAACGCTATGGGAAGCATGTAGAGGCTCCAACACAGGGGACAGGGCATGCAGGGATTTATAGGGGAGTGATTAGGTGCAACTACCAATTAGGAGCGCACTGCCCCTTTAAATCTGAGACAGCCGGCGCGCGCGCGCCCTAGGAGGCGGGGACGCGCGCGCCGGCCGGCACAGCGGGAGACAGGAGCGTGGAGAGGTGAGGCGCCCCCCGGGGCCGAGGTGATAGCAGCGCCGGGTCCCCGACTATGGACACCGGCTGCTGCATGGGGCAGGAAGCGGTCGCGGCGGCGGCCCGGAACGCGGGACGCCGCCGCGGCCGTGACAGAAGTCCGGTGAAAGTTTTTCTTGAAGTATTGTATTGCCACCTAAAAGTTATACAAATCTCCAATATACACTTATTACGGGAAATGCTTATACAGTGTTTTTTCCCTGCACTTACTACTGCATCAAGGCTTCATTTCCTGGATAACATGGTGATGTCACTTCCTGGATAACATGGTGATGTCACTTCCTGGATAACATGGTGATGTCACTTCCTGGATATAATGGTGTCACAACCAGACTCCCAGAGCTGTGCAGGCTGTGGCTGCTGGAGGGGATAATGGCAGAGGGACATTGAGGGACACAGGGCACTGGAGGGACACTGAGCATCCCTCTGCCTCATCCATCATCCTCTCCAGCAGCCACAGCCCACACAGCTCTGGGAGTCGGGTCGTGACATCACTATGTTATCCAGGAAGAGACATCACCATGTTATCCAGGAAGTGACATCACCATGTTATCCAGGAAGTGAAGCCTTGATGCAGTAGTAAGTACAGGGAAAAAAAGCACTTTTTTCCTGTAATAAGTGTATACTGGGTATTTGTATAACTTTTGGGGGCTTAATGCACGTATAGGGATGGTCCGAACCGAGTTCAGTTTGGGTTCGTACGAACCCGAACTCTCGGCAATGATTCCCGCTGTCTCCACCCACTGCACGGAGCGGGCAGACAGAGGGAATCTGATGCCGAGCGTTCGGGTTCATACGAACCCGAACCTCGGCAGTTTTGGACCATCCCTATGCACGTATTATTTACATTAAAGGGGTGTCATGAAGACAAGCCTTCCCCAATGTACATAAAATGTGCTGATCATTATTATAATAAATGCTGAAGAATTTTTAGATACACGTAATAATAAAGAGTAGAGCATGTTAAGATACTGTTCACATCTACATTGGATCCTTCACGCTGCACTGTTTTTTAGGTCACTATGACAAACATGACGGCGAAGTATTTGCATTATGTATTCACCGCAGTGTCATAATTTACGATTATAACTTGAGCAACATAACCATAATCTGTGACTGGTATTTGAGGGCACTTTCTGTTTTCCTGGGTTACTTCTGATACTTAGGGGATGATGATGGTGATGCTGTGTATGTTAGGAAACGTCTGTTAGATTACATTACTCATTACTTTGCAGCTTCCTGTAGTTATACAAATTGTCTGTGTGCTTATGTATGGGTATTGTGCCTTTACAGGTGGTCTCCAGGTCTCCACTGAACATGGCATTGATGAAGGTCCATAACCTGACACCACTGGGATATCATTAGCAATCTCCTGTGCTTTTCACTGTGCCATTCCACTTTAGCCAGAACTAGAAATCTTCAAACTAAGAGCCAGAAAACCTTGGTCTTCTTAAAGGGATTGTCCAGTTTAGAAATCCCATTGCCACATACCCTATTAGGAAATTCTAAGGGGTTGGACCCTCTGTTCAGATTACAGACATCATATCTTTCTGCAATGCATTACACAGACAGCATTCATGCATATTATGCAGACAATTCTGTACTGCATTATTTCCACTGTGGTGATGCTGCAGAGGCACTGAACACTTATTTATAGGGTGCCCCACAGATTATACTTTTAACGGGGTTTCTATGGCATTTAAAGGGGTATTCCTACAAAAATGTTTTCTTTCAAATCAACTGGGGTCAGAAAGTTATATAGAGTTGTAATTTACTTCTATTTACAAATCTCAAGTCTTCCAGTACTTATCAGCTGTTGTATGTCCTGCAGGAAGTATTGTGTTCTTTACAGTCTGACACTGTGGTCTCTGCTGCTAGCTATGTCCGTGACATAAATTGTCCACAGGAGAGGTTTTCTATGTGGATTAGCTGCTGCTATGGACAGTTCCTGACATTGACAGGGGTGGCAGCAGAGAGCACTGTGTCAGAATAGAAAGAATATGCCACTTCCTGCAGGACATACAGCAGCTTTTTTAAACATTTTTGACCAAACCATGAAAAAATCACTGCTTTGGTACCATGGGGTCTAAAGGACCCCAGGCTCAAAATCGTCATATTTCATTAAAATGAACATGCTGGCTGTTCAGAATAATCAAGTTTTATTCTGTCATCATTTCAGAACACAGTTAATAAAATCCATATACTACCGGTGTTTGAATGGTTCCATGTATTCTCACCGCCATGCTGTGTCAGGCTAAATTTTTGGGAGGCTCACTTGCTACCTCACTTTTAATGGTTCTCACTGCCATGCTCTGACGTCACACTACGTCTACGTTGCTGGGGGCCCACCAATCGCGCCCCCGCCAACCAGCCAGCTGTTTTATATATTTATTTTTTAATCTTACTCTACTGTGTCAGGCCTAATTTTTGTGAGGTTCCACGCCTGCCTCATCTAAAGGCCGGTAATGGCCACTTTATGTTTTTTTATTTTCTAACCTTCAATTTAAAGTTTAAAATCAAATCGACTTCAATTCAAGTGCAATTTTGCAGGGCTGTCTGGTCACCTATTGTATCTCCAAGATACACACCACTGTTCAAAGGAACAGACAGTGATAATGGTGGATCCTAATTTAGCATCCTTGTGTTGTCCATTTTGTACCATATAATCTGTGGATGTCAACTTGCGGGTGTTCACTGCCGTCCTTTCATTTTTTAGCTCGGGGCCTCTTAAGAAGACTGTATTGTTATTCTTCATCCCTACCTCTAAAGAGATGCCTCTCACGCACAACTGCATGAGGGTGTGAGGCTAAATCTAGCCATAATCCGGCTAATTTAGTTTTATGCGCAGCAGCACTGCCGTGGGTAAGCGCCAACAGGCGGTGCTCAAACTGCTGAACAGCACCTTCTACTTTTCTTGGATGTTTTAGCCGTTTTGAAGGCAGGATTGACCAGGCCTTTTACCAGTAGCTTCTTTCCTTTCTTGGATGTTGTAGCCTTTTTGAAGGAAGGATTGACCAGGTCTTTTTAATACACAGGCTAACGCACTTGCCGTCTCTTAGAGACTCTTTAAGGGATTGAAAGTGTATTCGTTCAAATTCCAGGGTCTCTTAAGAAGACTGTATTGTTCTGTGTTCTCACTGCCATGCTCTGACGTCACACTACGTCTGCGGAGGAGCGGGACTGGTTGCCGGGGGCCCGCCGATCACGCCCTCGCCAACCAGCCAGCTGTTTTATTTTTTGTCTAGCCGTGCCCAGGGCCTCACCATCCCCGGTCGAGAGGCATCAGGTGTACCCTTGATGGTGACTGACAGCTGGCCTAGCCAGTTAGCTGTCAGCACCCGGGTTCGTGTCCACTAAATATCCCAGCCCCTGGGCTCACTCGAATTTTTGGGTGGGCTCACTTGCTTCCCAAGTTTGGAGGGTTTTTTTTAAAGAAAGTGCAGATGACCGACGGACTGTAGTGTGCAACATGTGCCATGCCAGGATCAGCAGGGGAGCCACCACTACCAGCCTAACCACTACCAGCATGCGCAGGCATGTGAGTGCTAAACACCCCACTCAGTGGAACGAAGGCCGTTCAGTGACTGCAAGTCGCACCCCTGCTCCTTCGCCTGTGTCACGTGCTGGCTGTCGTTCCCCCCGCCCAGGCCCCAGGCACGAGCGCCTCCCACCCTACACGCACCCCTTCACCTTCACTATGCTCCAGACCCTCCAGCAAGATGTCCAAGTGCAGCATTCAACTGTCTCTGCAGCAGACCTTTGAACGGAAGCGCAAATACACTGCCACTCACCCGCAAGCAAAGACCCTAAATGTGCACATAGGCAAACTGCTGAGCTTGGAGATGCTGCCCTATCGGCTGGTAGAGTCAGAGGCTTTTAGGAACCTCATGGTGGTGGCTGTCCCTCGGTACTCTGTTCCCAGCTGCCACTACTTTTCACGGTGTGCCGTCACAGCCCTACACCAGTTGTTGAGCGTGTATGGCCTGAAGAGGAGGAATTGGTGGAGGAGGAAATTGAGGATAGTGAGGAGAGGGAGTTCTTGCTTGTTGGGACCCTGGCGCACATGGCTGACTTTATGTTATGCTATTTTTTTGACAACACAGATTACTGGGTGTTCACCTTCCTGGACCCTCAGTACAAACAGAACTTTTCCACTCTCATTCCTGCCGAGGAGCGCAGTATGAGAGTGAATCAATATCAATAGGCCCTGGTGCAGAAGCTGAAAATATACTTCCTATCTGACACCACTAGTGCCAGAGGACGTAGTTCTGTGGGCCAAAGAGCGGGGGAGAGGAGCGGTGGAGCAGGCAGCTTGTCAAGGGGCAGGGGAACACTCTCCAAGGCCTTTGACAGTTTCATGTCACCCCAGCAAGACTATGTCAACCATCCCCAGTCTAGACAGAGTAGGGTCTGGCCTAAATATTGGGAGGCTCAATTGCTTTCTATCTCACTTCTAATGGTTCTCTGTGTCCTCACTGCCATGCTCTGACGTCACACTACGTCTGCGGAGGAGCGGGACTGGTTGCCGGGGGCCCGCCGATCGCGCCCCTGTTAACCAGCCAGCTGTTTTATTTATTTATTTTTTTGTCTAGCTGTGGCCGGGGCCTCACCACCCCCGGTCGAGAGGCATCAGGTGTACCCTTGATGGTGACTGACAGCTGGCCTAGCCAGTTAGCTGTTAGCACCTGGGTTCATGTCCACTAAATATCCCAGCCCCTGGACTCACTCCAATTTTTGGGTTGGCTCACTTGCTTCCTTACTCACTTTTAATGGTTCTCTGTGTGCTTAATGCCATGCAGTTTCTGGCCTAATTTATGGGAGGCTCACTTGCTTCCTCACTCACTTTTAATGGTTCTCTGTGTGCTCAATGCCATGCAGTGTCTGGCCTAATTTATGGGAGGCTCACTTGCTTCCTCACTCACTTTTAATGGTTTTTGTGTGCTCAATGCCATGCAGTGTCTGGCCTAATTTTTGGTAGGCTCACTAGCTTCCTCACTCACTTTTAATGGTTCTCTGTGTGCTCACTGCCATGCTATGCCATGTGTGTAATTAGCAGTGAGCTTGGTTGCGTGTGACAAGGGGCGGAACCTGGTGGCGGCTCTGCAACTCGACAGCCTCACACATGTACCATGCCTGGCCCACGTCTTCAGCCTAATGTTGCTGCGGTTCCTTAAAACTTACCCCAATGTGGCTGAGTTGCTCAACAAGGTGCACCGCATCTGTGCGCATTTCCGCAAGTCAATCAGTTAAACTAACCCCAACTGCTACATTCCAATTCAAAGTCAAACTCAAAACAACGGTGGGGGAGAAGTGGGGAGTCACATGATGCAGGGAATGTTACCCCAACTGCTACAGTCAAATTCATAGTCAAATTCAATTTACTTTCCTTGTCTTGTCCATTTCAAACCATATTTTCTGTGGATGTCATCTTATCTTACGGGTGTCCTCTGCCATTCTTTCACCAGTACCTTCGACCTTTCTTTCGATGTTGTAGCCGTTTTAAGGCAGGATTGACCAGAGCAGTAATGGACATCCATGTTGACTGGTGTGCCTGCCCTTGCCTCCATGTTGGTTACTGCTGGGCCTTAACTGGCATCCATGTTGACTACTGCTGACTACTGGTGTGCCTGCCCTTGCCTCCATGTTGGCCACTGCTTGGCCTTAACTGGCATCCATGTTGACTACTGTTGTGCCTGCCCTTGCCTCCATGTTGGCAACTGCTGGGCCTTAACTGGCATCCATGTTGACTACTGCAGACTACTGGTGTGCCTGCCCTTGCCTCCATGTTGGCCACTGCTTGGCCTTAACTGGCATCCATGTTGACTACTGGTGTGCCTGCCCTTGCCTCCATGTTGGCTACTGCTTGGCCTTAACTGCCGTCCATGTTGACTACTGCTGTGCCTGGCCTTGCCTCCTTATTGGCTACTGCTGGGCCTTAACTGGCATTCATGTTGACTACTGCTGGGCCTTTACTGGCATCCATGTTGACTACTGCTGACTACTGTGGTGCCTGCCCTTGCCTCAATGTTGGCTACTGCTGGGCCTTAACTGGCATCCATGTTGACTACTGCTGACTACTGGTGTGCCTGCCCTTGCCTCCATGTTGGCTACTGCTGATCCTGCCTGGCCTCCATGTTAACTACTGTTGCTCCTGCCTGGCCTCCATGTTGGTTACTGTTGCTCCTGCCTGGTCTCCTCGTTGGCTACTGCTGATCCCGGCAGTTCTCTGTGTGCTCAATGCCATGCAGTGTTTGGCCTAATTTTGGGGAGGCTCACTTGCTTCCTCACTCACTTTTAATGGTTCACTGTGTGCTCACTGCCATGCTAGGTCTGGTATAATTTTTGGAAGGCTGACTGGCTACCGTTTCTACCTTGTTCACTCTGTCCTCACCGCTATGCTGTGTCAGGCTGAATTTTTGGGTGGTTCATGATATGCTACCTCTGTTTTAATGGTTCCCTGTGTTCTCACTGCCATGCTGTGTCAGGCTGAGTTTTTGGGTGGTCCCTATGCCTACCTCTGTTTTAACCAGGCTGTTGCACAGAATTAGGCATAATGGTGCCATTAGGCAGCCTCAGAGGCATGCATACATGCTGCCCCTGCTGTTTCCATCAATTTCTGAGGTTGACAGGTTTTCACACGACCTTCCCTCTACCGAACTTGAGTCCCCTCAAAAAATGCTCGAGTCTCCCATTGACTTCAATGGGGTTCGTTGCTCGAAACGAGCACTCGAGTATCGGGAAATAGTCGTCTCGAGTAATGAGCATCCGAGCATTTTAGTACTCGCTCATCACTACAGCTGAACTGTTTCCATAATTTGAAAAAAGTCTACAATGTCTATGTGACACTTCTGTACTGGCTGGAACATATTTCATTAAATTGATCACAGTATATTAATAATGTATTTTCCTTGATCTGCCAGTCATCACTGACTACATCTCACCTGAGTAATGTTCTTTCCCTACATGCTGGCCAACATGGCATCTACTTTGTCTGGTATTTATGCCCATGCTCAGATCTTGGAGAACACTTTTGCACATTTTAATTGTTATCGTAGTAAAGCCTCGTACCTTAGAAGAGCACCTTACTGCGTCATTCACCACCAACACCATTCAGGATGTCAGTACTGTAAAATAAGCACAGTAACTAGATAAATGGTCGAAATATATTTAATTATCACAGGGCAAGAAAGAGGTCATTATTAATAAGAATAATAAATATATCATTAAGATGCCAGTATATATATATATATATATATATATATATATATAATACAAAAAATACGCAGCACTCTGGAGACTTGTGTATGGGTGCCAGCTGTCCCACCTCGGTCCAACCGGTGTAATAGATAAGTCCAAAATCAAAACGACTGCGGCACTCCAGTAATGAAATATGTGCAAAGATTTATTGGCTCATAACAACAAACAGCGACGTTTCAGACCCGTCGATGGGGTCCTTTCTCAAGCAAGTGAATACTACAAACAGTGCAGGGTATATATTGGTACTCAATTACAACAAAAGAATTAATCAATCAAGTGTTAATATAAAGCAAACAGTGTAAACCAAATATTGCAGTGAGTATAAGGTTACATAGAAATACGTAACTAAAAAAGTACATGTGCATGTGATAAAAAAATATATATTTAAATAGTGCTTATATTATTATAAAGATAGAGATATATCAAATTGGAACCGGGGAATGCAAATCACCAAATCAGTCAGCTTGTTAAATAATCAGGTGCAAGAAGATGGGTGAACATGTCAGATAGTCCATATGTCAATGGAACGCACGCCTCTTTGGAACAATAACATGGACTTTAGACGTAGATTTGAAGAAATTTCCAATATATATGCACTTGATATTTTATTGTTGACGGTTGATTTTCTACATAAAGACCTAACCACACTAACAACACGGGTTGAACAACTTGAAACTATGCTTAAGAACAGTATAACTGATGATGAATTCACTATTTACATTAACAAACACAAGGACTTTATGGCTAAACATCGCAAGGAGACAGAAGATATGAAATTGAGAAAGTGGTATCGGGATGATAAGGATTACAGAAATGGCAATATTTATTTCTGGAGTACTACTACTACTGCTAGGAAAGACAAAAGGAACAGATTACAGAGCAACATTACTACTGTGACTGATTCTCCGGGAGGTGTTTTTTTAGGCCAACGTTCACAGCAGAAACCGCAAGGAATAGACCCAGTCGAAGAGGGGGCCGTAGGAGGCGACGATACAGAAAAGGCATCAATGTCCAGAACAAGGACACGCAAGAACATGAAGAAGAAGTAAATTCGGACTGTAGTAAAGACTCGATTGTGGTAAATATCTCATCCACTATACTTTCTGATACTCAATTGAAACTATTGGATAAGGGTTTATCTTTTTGTCCTGATACACCTATGCGTTGGTTTGATTTAGAATTAGACTTGTACCAATTTTTCAGGAGACTTAAATTATTGATATGGAAAGAAACTGTGAAACCTATGAATACTATTGTTGACCAGACTAGGACTGAATTAACCCTTAAGCAATTTGACTTGTATGTAAAAAGTGATTTTACTCCATCAGTGTCATCACATGCTATAGAAACATTCATGTCTTTAGTTAAGGATGATGTGGACAAATTGCATACACAGACACCTATGGGTTTCATGAAATGTCCTAACCTTACATCAGCAGAAGTTACGGCTTTGAAAGAGTTGTCATGCAATTCCTCACTTACAATTAAACCTGCTGATAAAGGCGGTGGAATTGTAGTGATGAATTCTACGGATTATATTGAAGAAGCACAGCGACAATTATCGGACACCAGTGTTTATCTAGCACTAGGTTATGATCCTATCAATACAGTCAAGAGTAAATTAAAAACTTTAATCGATGATGCATATATGGGTGGACTTATTGACAAGAAGTTGAGAGATTTTTTGTGGGTGGACCATCCCCTAGTTCCTAAACTATATCTTTTGCCGAAAATACACAAAACACTTAATAAACCACCTGGTCGTCCGATAGTTTCGGGTAGGGAATCCGTACTTAGCCATGTATCTATATTTTTAGATCGCTTGTTACAATCACATGTACGTACAATGAAATCATACATTAGGGATACATCTGATTTCATTATGAAAATAAAAGACATACCTGTTCCAGATAACTGTATTATTGCCTCGTTGGACATCACGAGCCTATACACATCGATTAGTCACCAGAGAGGCTTACAAGCAATAGCCAAGGTACTACAGAACACATCCTTAACTCCTCCATGTCAAGATTGGGTTTTACAGTTACTTAATCTAGTCCTTACCAATAATTATTTTGTGTTCAATAAACAATTTTATTTACAGTTACAAGGTACAGCGATGGGGAGTAATGTAGCCCCAAATTATGCAAATCTGTTTGTCAATATGCTGGAGGAGGAGTTCGTCTATGGTCTCCACCACGCCCAACATTTGAGGGGATGGTGGAGATTTATAGACGATATTTTCCTCATTTGGTCCGGGTCTGAACAGCAGCTTATGGAATTCTGGCAGTATCTCAACAATATCGATACAGACATTAAATTTACATTGACTCATTCTTTTACCGAAGTGTCCTTTTTGGACACAATGGTATATATTGATTCAGGACGATTGAGGACAAAACTATACACAAAACCCACTGATAAGAATACTTTACTTAGATTTGACTCTAGTCACCCGAGACAAATGAAAAAATTTCTTCCAAAGAGCCAATTTCTAAGAGTGAAACGAATAGTGGATGATGACATATTGCTGCAACAGTCACTTAACAAACTGACGTTTAATTTTCAGCAACGTGGTTATCCTAAACAACTTGTGAAACAACAAATGAACTTGGTACATACACTTCCACGTGAGTCACTATTTAATAAAACACAGAGGGAACAGAATAAGAGAATACCTTTTGTTACTAGCTTTAACTCTATGAGTTCGGAAGTGGCCAAAATTATCAATAGACATTGGTGTATACTGACAAGGAGTTATCCACAGATTAAGGAATTTTCCAATAAACCTCTTATGTCTTATAGGAGAACACGTAATTTAAGGGATCATCTTGTCAAAACAGAAGTTAATGTACCACGAACTGAACTTGTGTCCTTTTTAGGTCCTAAAAAAACAGGTAGTTACCCTTGTCTCTCATGTGTAAACTGTAGACACATGAACAAGGGTGAGTACTTTCAACATCCAATAACTGGACAGAAGTATAAAATTACAAAATACTTAACTTGTAATTCGGATCACATCATATATATTTTGTGGTGCCCATGTAAATTACTTTACGTAGGAGAAACCACATATGATGCGAAGACACGATTAAACCAACATAGATATACTATACGTAAACATAAACAGGACTTACCGGTATCCAAACATTTCTCTGATATGGGTCATGAGGAGAGAGACTTGCGATTTATGTTGGTGGATCAGATTCCCCCATTACCAGGTGGGGGAGATCGTATAGCTAAATTAAAGAAAAAAGAATTAGAATGGATCTTCAAACTTAGCACTTTAAAACCACGAGGTTTAAATGTAGACTATAAGGTTTTACCTAAATACTGTAATGCATAGACTGATGCCCCCTGGTTGCCTTAACCCGTTGTGTTTTTCGTGTTCAGTGTAGCTTAAGTGAATACTAATATGCATATTGTATACCTTTCTTTACAAATATATTTTGCTGATAATATTTCTTTGTTTTCATAGAGTTGATCTCTACAAGCAATCCAGTTGGCACCGAAGTGAAGGAATCGCTATAATTGGTCAGCAACAGATTTCCCTATGAATGTTATTTAATATGTCCCTACATGTGGATTTTCCATATTTTATTCTTTTATCTTTACTTGGACCTCATATTGGAGTTTTTCCTTACAGGAGTTGAGTTGGAGTGTGTATGTTATCTATTTTCCGCACTTCTGAGCCCCCACGGGAAACAGGGATGGTTATCAGCGATACCAGTCCGGTACCGCAGGGTGACACTCTCTGGCAGACTGAATATGTGAACCCCGTCCGGGGCATGTTTCAGTCGAACCTGTGTTAATAGGTGTGCTTAGAGCGGAGTGAAGCCGTAAATGTCTAGATTGTATGGTGTACCCGCTCACTCCTATCCATTCATTCATATTTACGTATCTACCAAGTATTGATATGACGTCAGTCCCTTCTGATTGGTCCGCCTATACGCATGCGAGTTCGTATGCGTTCCAAAGAGGCGTGCGTTCCATTGACATATGGACTATCTGACATGTTCACCCATCTTCTTGCACCTGATTATTTAACAAGCTGACTGATTTGGTGATTTGCATTCCCCGGTTCCAATTTGATATATCTCTATCTTTATAATAATATAAGCACTATTTAAATATATATTTTTTTATCACATGCACATGTACTTTTTTAGTTACGTATTTCTATGTAACCTTATACTCACTGCAATATTTGGTTTACACTGTTTGCTTTATATTAACACTTGATTGATTAATTCTTTTGTTGTAATTGAGTACCAATATATACCCTGCACTGTTTGTAGTATTCACTTGCTTGAGAAAGGACCCCATCGACGGGTCTGAAACGTCGCTGTTTGTTGTTATGAGCCAATAAATCTTTGCACATATTTCATTACTGGAGTGCCGCAGTCGTTTTGATTTTGGACTTATATATATATATATATATATATATATATATATATTATACACACACACACACTATAGGGGACATTTATGAAGACTGGCGTATTTGTACACCGGTCTTATGCTGTGTTTACACGGAACGATTATCGTGGGAATTTGCACGATAACGAACGAATTCGAACGATAATCATACGTGTAAACGCAGCGAACGATCAAGCGACGAGCGAGAAAGCGTTCATTTTGATCTTACATGTTCTAAAATTGTCGTTCGCGAAAATAGTCGTTCACCGATTTTACCTATGTGCGAGATAGGCTTAAGCGATCACAAAACGATCGCAAAAGATTTTTCCGTATGATATATCGTTCTGTCTAAACGCTGATTGTTCAAAAAAAACCATCGTTTTTCGATATCGAAAATCGTACGATCGGGCAAATTATCGTTCTGTGTAAACGCAGCATTACATTACGTCCCGCCCCTAATTGCCCCGAAAGATTCACTAAGTGGCACACGCCTCAGGAGCAGGTGTATATTCCTGCTATGATTTACATGTAAATTATAGTAAATATGGCGCAGGGGATGCGACAGGCATCCACCAGGAAGAAGGGGTGATTCTACACCTTTTTCCTGATTTACCCCAGGGTCGCAGTATTCATAAGTGTCCCCCTATGTTTTCATAGTGTTAATTATGTCATCATTGTTTTTTTTAATCAGTATAAAAGCACAGCAGACTACTCCAGTACAACCATCAGAAAACAAAGCCCTTAGAGAACCCGCCAGTGTGAGACGAGACGTACTCATAGGTCCTTTTATGAAAGGGGTTGTTGGCTTTCAGAAAAGTCCCTCAGTAATAAGCTGGCCCAACTGCTGTGAAGCCCCGCCTAGTTGACACTGTCCATTAATGAAATTCAGGAATTTTAGGGCAAAAAGAAGACATAGACAAGTATTATACAGGTATATATTGAATGTGCAGCATCTAAGCTAGTGATGGTGCGGAGAACCATGCACAGAGTAAGCGGGGCTGACAATATCACTTTAAAGATTGAAGAACTACAAAATCTGCACTGTCTCTGTCTTCTCCCTCTCTCTGTAGACAATGCATCCTCCTTTAATGTCACAGGAGGCTCGGCTGGATCCTGTCTCTGAGCTCTAGTCCAGCCCCTGATTGATGTCACCATCTCTGACCAGTCGCTACAGCTTATATCACCATCTCCTTGTCATATTCACAGCTACATATATATCTTTATTGTGACATTTAGAGAGAGTGCGGTGTGACTGAGCAACAGTCTGCAGAGAAATAAGATGTCCTGCAACAAACTTGGGTGAGGAACTAGCTGGATTGATGGGGGAGGACTGTGATAAAGAGCTAAAGGAAAGCAATGCATTGTGGAACATGTAGTACTCAGCAATTGCTCAACCAGGAAGTACAAATCATAAAATACAGAACTAAGATTCCCAAACAAATTAAATCAAATGGATTTTAGGAGGTTTCAGAACTGGGGCAGACAGGTTAGCAAAGCTATGGGGGAGATTTATCAAAGGGTGTAAAATTTAGACTGGTGCAAACTACCCACAGCAACCAATCACAGCTCAGCTTTAGGCAGTGCTGAAGGGAAAGCTGAGCTGTGATTGGTTGCTGTGGGCAGTTTGCACCAGTCTAAATTTTACACCCTTTGATAAATCTTCCCCTATGTGTTTTTTTAGTTATTTTTACTTGTCGTAGTACCCCTTTAACAGGGGGGTTTCATTAATCAAAATGGCCTAAGAGGAAAAGGATCTTAAGGGTATAAACCCACACACCGTATATGCAGCGTATTTACTGCTGCGATACGCAGCAAACTCGCAGCAAAATCGCAGCAGATTAGATCTAAATAACTGAACACAGCATCAAATCTGTACCAACAAATCTGCTGCGTATTTGTTGCATATCTGCTGCATATACGGTGTGTGGGTTTATACCCTAAAAGTGTTTTTTGTTTTTTTGTTTTCTCCTCAATGAAACATAATTATAGCAATAAATGTGGCTCTACCCACTTGACTGCCAATCTTCACATCTAGCACCAGACTATGAATCAAATGCATTCCATGCTGGGTGTGCCTAACCTACATACATCAATTGCTCAATGGCATGTAACCCTCTAGATCCAAGTTACACTGTAAAATAATATGCCCATCAATGTGCCCGGCACTACTTTGGACTAAAGTTCTTTAAAGGGGTAGTGCAGCGGTAAAAGATTATTCACAGAATAACACACATTACAAAGTTATACAACTTTGTAATGTATGTTATGTCTGTGAACGGCCCCCTTCCCCGTGTCCCACCACCCCCACCCGTGTACCCGGAAGTGTAGTGCATTATACATTACCTGATCCGTGTCGCGCCCGCCCGCCATCTTGTGCCAAACGTCATCTTCGGCCGGCTGGCCCGAACACCTCCGATCTTCCTGAGTGCCGGCCGCCCTCTGCCGCGTCATCAGCTGCTCAGCCGCGATTGGCTGAGCATAACTGTGCTCGGCCAATCGCGGCTCAGCTGCTGATGACGCGGCCGCGTCATCAGCCGCTGAGCCGCGATTGGCCGAGCACAGTTATTTTGTCAGTGCTCGTTTGCTCCTCGTTCCCGATCGCTGCCGCTATTACACGCAGTGGCAGCGAGTGAGTGAGTGCAGGGGGGCCACAGGGAGCTGCGGGGGGGCTGCCCGGGTGATTACTAGATCGTCCGAGCAGCCCAGGGAGGATAGTGGCGGTCTGTTGCCTCCGCTCCTATTCCACGGGGGGACTTCTATACACACAGCACTGATCTCCCATTGAGATCAATGCTGCGTATATAATAGAGCACCGATCCATTAGATCGGTGCTCTGTTGGTCTGGTCTGCTGCAGACCAGAGCAGCAAAATACCAAGCCGGGATCAGCGTCATTTCAACACTGAGGCCCGGCCGGGAAAGTTAAACGGATTGCCCCTCCGCGAACGCATTGAGAGAACGCATCGGGAGATCGACCCACTAGACACCAGGGATGGGAAATAAATAGCAGTTTAGATGCAGCTGACAGCTACTAACACTCGTGATCGCGGCGCATCAGAGCGGGGTCGTCGCGCGGCCCCACTCTGAACTCCCCTACCCGAAGGGGGACATACAGTTGTTCACCAACATTTTTTTTCTTTCAAATCAACTGGTGTCAGAAAGTTACAAAGATATGTAATTTACTTGTATTAAAAAATCTGAAGTCTTCCAGTACTTACCATCTGTATGTCCTGCAGAAAGTGAAGTATTCTCTCCAAATGACAAATGACAATATAAGGACCAATAACGCCCCCCCCCCAAACACACACCCACAAAGTTTAAATAAAACTTTACTTTTATTAATTGCTGCTAAAATAGATAGTGTGTGGTAATGACTAAAAACACAGCTCACACCCTTACATATCTGTACACTGTACTGTCCCCATTGGGATCAGCTATGAAATATTAAAAGAAAAAGCAATCACTTCAATAGCTATGACTGCCCCTATGGGATATACCTACCTGTCTATTTGCACTGGACTTGCCCTAAATAAGTACAGTTAGTTTTTACAAAGTATCACTGGCCACTCCTCTGAAAGATCTAGTACTTATTATACAATGTATCACTAATCTGTTCGTGATGGACACAATCAGTTAGTATACACCATATATATACATGTCTCTGAACTGTCCACCTGTAGGCTGTGGGCTAAACAGGTGGACAGTTCCAAGACATACTGTGTATGTATACTAACTGTGTCCATCGGTAACAGATTTTACCCTGTTCAATCCCCACCCATAATCTACACTTGTTTGTATTAGGTTTCTATTACATGGATTATTCCATTTGTCTGCAGAACATCCTGACTCACACCCTAAAGCTGCTGAAAATACTCACTGCATGCTCCACCCTGTCTCAGCTCCTCTGTCCTCCCCCTCCCTTCTGAGACAGAGGTCACATGATCTCTCTTCTGTTGCCAGGCAAGTTGTAAAGCCTCAACAGCATACAATTGGTGGGGGATCGGTGAGTGCACCTATATGCTTTTTGTATATTTTTTTTTTTATGGGATTGCTGAAGTTCCCCCTTTAAGCCATGTAAAGGCTCTTTAAAAAAAGCACCAATCTCTGAGGCTGGCAATCTTTTAGTGCATCCATTGGCCAGGCCACAGGCAGACTTCAGTGAAAATTTCAAGCATAAGGGTAGCTTCACATGTATCGTATCACAGCGGATTTGATGGTGCAGATTTGAAGCAGATTTGATCTAAATAACAGAACACAGTATCACATCTGCACCATAAAATCTGCTGTGGATCCTGTATGTGTGAATGCACCCTAATGTCATGTTCACACACTGTGAGAACATCAGGCATTGTTTGACATGGCCGTGTCAAACAACGACCGATGTCTGACATGTTCACCTGGTTGACTTAATTGGAATGCGGGCATAATCAGGTGTGCCCGCATTCCAATTTGCCATAGACCACAGTGTAAAGTGCAGCCGGGAGCCATGCTTTACACTGTGAGCACAGCCTATTCTGTACGGCCGCTGTTCACTGAACACTGACCTATCAATTATTGTGTGCGGCCGCAGAGAACAACGGCCGTAGTGTATACATTTTAATGTCATCAATAGCCGTCAATAAACAACGGCAGTTGTTTATTGCTAGAATACACTGTGTGAACATGGCCTAAAGCAGAGTTACAGCTGCTGTCCAGAGATCATACTGAGGCAGATATACTAATAACATTCAGCCACAACCCTGGTTCCTGTCATGTGCCATATTTAAAGGGGTAGTGCGGCACTAAAAAATTATTCACAGAATAA
Source organism: Dendropsophus ebraccatus (assembly GCF_027789765.1). Classification (NCBI taxonomy): domain Eukaryota; kingdom Metazoa; phylum Chordata; class Amphibia; order Anura; family Hylidae; genus Dendropsophus; species Dendropsophus ebraccatus. Next base: position 214,554,022 of record NC_091454.1, on the reverse strand, counting down.
CACACATTACAAAGTTATACAAGTTTGTAATGTATGTTATGTCTGTGAATCGCCCCCTTCCCGTATCCCACCACCCCCGCCCGTGTACCCGCCCGTGGCTTCTATACTTTTTGCTCTTTGTTAGACAAGTAGCTTATTGGAAAGGGTAAAAGGCTAAACATGCACTGGATTCCTCCAATATGTACTCAAATGAAATAAGTCAGGCAGAGAAAGCATAAAGTTAAAGCGTAACTATAAAATATTTTGACCTTTCAGTTTTAGTTAGCTTAGGGCATGATAACAATTTTTGCAATATACATTAACCCTTTGAGGACCAGGCCCAAAATGACCCAGTGGACCGCGCAAATTTTGATCTTAGTGTTTTCGTTTTTCCCTCCTCCCCTCCCCTCTGGCACTCTCAGTTTTCTATCTACAGGCCATGTAAGTGCTTGTTTTTTACAGGAATAGTTGTACTTTGTAATGGCATCTTTCATTCTACCATAACATGTATGACGGAATTCCAAATATATTATTTATGAAGATATAAATTGGTGAAATCGTAAAAAAGAATGCAATATGGTAACGTTTGGGGGGTTCCTGTGTCTACGTAATGCACTATATGGTAAAAGCGACATTATACAATTATTCTATAGGTCAGTCCGAACACAACCATATGCAGGTTACACAGATTCTCTAATGTTATACATTTTTTTTAAATGAAATCCTTTTTTTTGGCAATTAATTATAAATAAAATGGGCCTATTGTGACGCTTATAACAGTTTTATTTTTTCACCTACGGGGCTGTATGGGGTGTCATTTTTTCCGCCATGATCTCTAGTTTTTATTAATACCATATTTGTGAACATCGGACGTTTTGATCACTTTTTATTATTTTTTTTTATATATAATGTAACATAAAATCGGTAATCCGTGCACTTTTTTCCCTCTTTTCGTCTACGCCGTTCACCGATCACAATGACGCTTGTTATATTTTAATAGATTGGACAATTACGCACGCTACGGTATATTATATGTTTATCTATTTATTTATTTTTATATGTTTTATTTATATAATGGGAAAGGGGGGTGATTTCAACTTTTATTGGGGGAGGGGTTTTGGGGTAGTGTATTGGTGTTTTTAACTTTTTTTTTTACACATTTGAAGTCCCTTTGGGGGACTTGTACATACATTAGTTTGATTTTTACACTGATCATTGCTATGCCATAGGCATAGCATTGATCAGTGTTATCGGCGATCTGCTCATTGAGCCTGCCTGTGCAGGCTCAGTGCAGCAGATCGCCGATCGGACCGCACGGAGGCAGGTAAGAGACCTCCGGCGGTCCGTTTTACCGATCGGGACCCCCGCAGTCACACTGTGGGGGTCCCGATTGGTAAGTGACAGGGGACTCCCCCTGTCACTTACACTTAAACGCCGCGGCGTTTAAGGAGTTAATGACACGCGGCAGCGCGATCGCTGCAGCGTGTCATTACCGGTGAGGTCCCAGCTGCTGATTGCAGCCGGCCCCCACCTGCTATGAAGCGCGCTCCACTTCGGAGCACGCTTCATAGCCGGAGAAACACCCAGGGCGTACAGTTACGCCCTAGGTCGTCTGGGGACAGACTTCCATGGCGTAACTATACGCCCTGGGTCGTCTAAGGGTTAATAACCTAAAATGAACATTTTTTTTAAATACATAAGGCTGATTATGCCCTTAGGCCCCGTTCCCACTGAGCAAAGGTAGCGGAATTCCGCGACAGAATTGTCCGCCGCGGAATGCCGTTAGCCTCCCGCTCATAATGGGAGTCTATGGGAGGCGCGCGCTCCTGCCCTGTCTGCGCTGAAGAATGAACATTCATTCATTCTTCAGCGCGTACAGAGCAGCAGCGCGCGCGCCTCCTATAGACTCCCATTATGAGCGGGAGGCTAACGGCGTTCCGCGGCGGACAATTCCGTCGCGGAATTCCGCTACCTTTGCTTAGTGGGAACGGGGCCTTACAGCTCTGTCTGGCTCTGAGTTATTTCTGCATTCCTGCTGGACACGCCCCCTCCCTGCAGACCCAACTTAGAGTACAGACTCTGACAGGAGGATCAGATAACAGCCCTGACACACACATAAACAAAACCTCCTCCCCCCTCCCCTCAACTCCTAGCAGCATGTTCTCCCCCCTCCCCTCACAGAGATCACATAGCAGAGCTGAGGGTGTTGTGTGAGGAGCAGTGCAGGGGAGGAGATGGATGGAGGGACAAGTACTCAGTGCTTCAACAAGGAGGGACATCCCAGCCATGACTCCAATGTGCTGCATGAGGGAGAGTGGGTGAGTCACTGAGGGGAGGACTACAAGTCCCAGCACAACACAGCTGTAGTCCTTCCATAGTAAATATAACATTCACTTTCAGATGTCTGCAGCAGGTGCCCCCACCTCCATGGCTGACATTATCCTACAGTGTAATGAGAGCAGATGACTGTATCTAATCCCACTGTGTGTGATACCATCGGCTGGTGCTCTGTATCTAATCTTACATTGTGATACTGTATGCTGGAGCTCTATCTGATCCTGCTATGTGTGATACATCTGCTAAGGTGCTGGTCAGTGGATAGAGGGACCCAGCCAGGGAGATGAGGGATAGGCCACGCCCACTCTCTCTCAGCCAGAAAAAAAATTCTTTTATTCTTCTGAGCCAAACAACTGGTGATATCTCAGCGAGCGTACATGCTATCAACGCAGTTTAGGTCTCTTTTTAAAGGGTAACACGTGGGCTTTTTCATACGTCCCATATTCTGTCCGTAAAACACGGACGACTCGGACGTTGAATGCAAACCCTGGTCTGTTGCCCCCAACAACATGATGGCAGCGGCAAAACACTTTAAATCGCAGTGGCTCTGCCATTACGGTGCAGCAGCGATCTAAAGAGTTTCCCTGCTGCAGGCAAGATATTGATACATAATGCTGTCCAGGGAAACAGATCAGGGATAGCATTCAAAGTCCATGTCGTTCTGTGTTGCACGGACAAAACACAGGACGTGTGAATGCAGCCTAAGATGCAGTCTGAAGATGTGATAACTTTGGCACATCCAGTTCTAAGCTCTATAAAGGTTATGGGAAACTTACAGCAGGTGATAAGACTCTAACTTCTAGAATAATCTAACCTGCAGTTATGTTCCCATAGAGCTGAAGTCGCTGAGAAAGTGGTAATTTTCTTACCTTCATCTAATCAAAGTATATATTAGGTGGGGCAGGGCTACAGCCCTCTGTACACCAATCCGCCAGCCCTCTCAGTATTCCCACCCCCAGTAGAAGACAGAATTGTACAAAAACGGTGCTGAAGATAAAGGTAAGGAAACTACCTTCTTCCACAGCGTTTTCTGCTCTATGAGAACATACCCATGCTTTTAGTTCCCTTTAAGACAGTATGAAAAAAGTGAATGTTATGCAAGTGTCACTTAATAGTTAAAAAGAGAAAATCTTTAAAGCGTAACTATAATTTCAGTAGCCAAAAAATGAAATTGCCCACGTGTTACCCTTTAAAAAGAGCCCTAAACTGTGTTGATAGCATGTACGCTCGCTGAGATATCCCCAGTTGTTTGGCTCAGAGGAATAAATGAATTTTTCTTCTGGCTAAGAGAATGTGGGCGTGGCCTATCCCTCATCTCCCTGGCTGGGTCCCTCCATTCACTGACCAGCACCTTAGCAGATGTATCACACAAAGTGGGATTAGATACAGCCCCAGCATATAGTATCACAATGTAAGATTAGATTCAGAGCCCCAGCCGATGGTATCACACACAGTGGGATTAGATACAGTCATCTGCTCTCATTACACTGTAGGATAATGTCAGCTCCAGCTCTTCCCCTGCGCTGCTCCGCACACACAACACCCCCAGCTCTGCTTAGTCACCTCTGTGAGGGGAGGGGGGAGAACGTGCTGCTAGGAGGTGGGGGAGGAGGTTTTGTTTATGTTTCTCTCTGTGTCAGAGCTGTTATCTGATCCTCCTGTCAGAGTCTGTACGGGGGGCGTATCCAGCAGGAATGCAGAAATAAGTCACAGCCAGAGAGGGCTATAAGGGCTTAATCAGCCTTATGTATTTAAAAAACTGTTCATTTTAGGTTATTAACCCTTTGAGGACCAGGCCCAAAATGACCCAGTGGACCGCGCAAATTTTGATCTTAGTGCTTTCGTTTTTCCCTCCTCCCCTTCTAAGAGCTCTAGCACTCTCAGTTTTCTATCTAAAAGCCATGTAAGTGCTTGTTTTTTACAGGAATAGTTGTACTGTGTAATGGCGTCATTCATTTTACCATAACATGTATGATGGAATTCCAAATATATTATTTATGAAGATATAAATAGGTGAAATCGTAAGAAAGAATGCAATATGGTAAGGTTTGGGGGGTTCCTGTGTCTACGTAATGCACTATATGGTAACAGCGACATGATACCATTATTCTATAGGTCAGTCTGAACACAACCATATGCAGGTTACACAGATTCTCTAATGTTATATATATATTTTTTTATGAAATCCTTTTTTTTGGCAATTAAATATTAATAAAATGGGCCTATTGTGACGCTTATAACGGTTTTATTTTTTCACCTATGGGGCTGTATGGGTTGTCATTTTTTCCGACATGATCTCTAGTTTTTATTAATACCATATTTGTGAAGATCGGACGTTTTGATCACTTTTTATTGATTTTTTTTAATATATAATGTAACATAAAATCGGTAATCTGCGCACTTTTTCCCCTCTTTTCGTGTACGCCGTTTACCGGTCGCAATGACGCTTGTTATATTTTAATAGATCGGACAATTACGCACGCTACGGTATATTATATGTTTATCTATTTATTCATTTTTATATGTTTTATTTATATAATGGGAAAGGGGGGTGATTTAGACTTTTATTGGGGGAGGGGCTTTGGGGTAGTGTAATAGTGTTTTGAACTTTTTTTTTTTACACTTTTGAAGTCCCTTTGGGGGACTTCTACATACAGTACTTTGATTTATACACTGATGAATGCTATGCCATAGGCATAGCATTGATCAGTGTTATCGGCGCTCTGCTCATTGAGCCTGCCTGTGCAGGCTCAGTGTAGCAGAGCGCCGATCGGACCGCATGGAGGCAGGTAAGAGACCTCCAGCAGTCCGTTTCAACGATCGGGACCCCCGCAGTCACACTGCGGGGGTCCCGATCGGTAAGTGACAGGGGACTCCCCCTGTCACTTACACTTAAACGCTGCGGTCGCGCCGCGATCGCGGCGTTTAAGGGGTTAATGACACGCGGCAGCGCGATCGCTGCAGCGTGTCATTACCGGTGAGGTCCCGGCTGCTGATTGCAGCCGGCCCCCACCTGCTATGAAGCGCGCTCCGCTCCGGAGCGCGCTTCATAGCGGGAATAACACCCATGACGTAAGGTTACGTCATGGGTAATCTGGGGACAGACTTCCATGACGTAACCCTACGTCCAGGGTCGTCTAGGGGTTAATGTATATTGGAAAAATTCTTATCATGACCTAAGCTAACTAAAACTGAATGGTCAAAATATTTTATAGTTGCACTTTAACTTCTTTAATATTTGGGAAAGTATTATTTCCATTCTCCCAAATAAAAACACAAATTAAAGGAGAAGTCCGGGCTCAGACATTTTTTCAAAACTGCCAGGGAGGCGGTGGGTGAACAAAATAACATGCACTTATCTACCCGGCTCCAGCGATGGAGTCCACTGTCTTCCGCTCCAGTCCCCGGTCGCTTCCTGGTCTACAGAGGGGACTTGGGACGTGACAGCCCTGCTCAGCCAATCAGTGGCCATAGCGGGTTCCCACCTCGGCTGCTGACTGGCTGAGCGTGCCTGACACGTCACGTCTCACGTCCCACTCAGACCTAGGGGACCAGGAACCCAGCAGTTTTGAATTTAAAAAAAAAAAAAAAAGTCTCAGCCCAGACTTCTCCTTTAGGGTACAAACCCACACACCGTATACGCAGCTGATACGCAACAAATACGCAGCAGATTTGATGGTTTAGATTTGATGCTGTGTTCAGTTATTTAGATCTAATCTGCTGCGTATTTGTTGCGTATTTGCTGCGTATCGCAGCAGTAAATACGCTGCATATACGGTGTGTGGGTTTATACCCTTAAAGTGTCATGAAAAACTTTTTCCCAGTAATTGAAGCACATTACAAAGTTATATAACTCTGTTATATGCTTCAATCACCTATCTGCCTCCCTTCCCTGTCTTTTCCCCCCTCCACCCCCCACCAGGAAGTGTCCTAACTCACACAGACCTAATGACTGTCCTCACCCTCACCAAGCTCTTCTCTCAGCTCCTTCTCCTGTTACACCAGCCTCCCCTCTCCCCTGCCTTGTCAGGTGACAGGCTTGCTCAGCTCCCATTGGCTGAACAACTGCAAGCCATCACTTGTCACATGTCATGCTTATCTTCCCTCTGACTGACTCCGGCAGATAGGCAGCCCCCACCTCATACCCTCTCTCCTACTGCTGTGGACTCAGTGAGTGAATTAGTCATGTCACTAGAGAAGATAAGCTGAGCAAGCAGAGTCACCTGACAAGGAGGGGGAGGCTGGTGTAACAGGACCTAGAGCAGCCCTCCTGCTGATGACTCATCCTCACAAGAAGGAGCTGCCTGGTGAGGGTGACGACAGTAATCAGGTCTGTGTGAGTTTCTTACACTTCCTGGTGGGGGGGTGGAGGGGGGAAAAGACAGGGAAGGGAGGTAGATAGGTGATTGAAGCATATTACAGATTTATATAACTTTGTAATGTGCTTCAATTACTGGGGAAAAGTTTTTCATGGCACTTGTCCTTTAAAGCGTAACTGTCATATTTTTTTTTATTGCAGAAATCAGTAGTATAAGCGATTTTAAGAAACTCTGTAATAGGTTTCATCAGCCAAAAAAGCCTCCTTCTGTACTCAAGAAGCAATCTCCCAGCCTCCCCCCCTGACTTCTTATCTGTGCATTATCAGGCAAACACGTCTTCATTACAGAGAAGCCAGTGAAGACGGGTTCTGCTCTCTCCATTGTAAGCCTATGAAGGGGGGAGGGGCCGAGGGAGATGAGGGAGCAGGAAGAGGTGACATGAAGGTCAGCTGTTTGTAGACTCTCTGGACACCTAAACCGCAGGATTCTGGGGTCAGAAAGGTCAGTGCTTATCTATGAACTTACTGAGAGAAGATTGCAGGGTGTTGTGCTGTGCAGGACTGCTCCGTGCTCAGTCACTCCTAACAGCCCCTCCCCTCTCCATAGCCATATAATGGAGACAGAAATCCTGCTTCATCTGATGTGAGGGGGGAGGCTGGGAGATTGCTTTTTCACTACAGAAGGAAACTCTTTTAGTACATAAAACCTATTACAGAGTTTCTTAAAATTGCTTGTACTGTTGATATTTAATGTTTTCAGAAAAATGACCCTGATATGACATTTACGCTTTAACCCCTTAGTGACCGCCGATACGGCTTTCTACGGCTTTCTACGGCGGTCACTAATGGGCCTTATTCTGCTGCCATCAGCTTTTTACGGCGATGGCAGAGAATAAGGCTGCGGGGCCGGGACGGCCCCCACCCCATCCCCCCGGCTACCGGAGGTAGCTGAGGGGTTGGGGCAGTGTGTGAGGTCCGTCCCGGCCCCCCCCCCCTTACCGACGATCGCCGCTATTAACGTTATAGCGGCGGCCGTCGGTAAAGAGGATTACCGGTGCCGCCGCCACCTTTCATCTCCCCCCGCCGTGAATCTACGGCGGGGGGAGATGAAATAAGTGTATATCAGACCCCAGATCAGACCCCCCTAGTGCCCCGATAACTAACCCCCCTCCCCCGGCGGCCATCATTTCCAAGATGGCCGCCGCCATCGCTGTGAACCGACTAACGTCGGTTCACAGCGATTAAAAAGTTAAAATGAATGAAAGCCCCATGCTCTCCGCCACCGGAGGTAGCGGAGAGCATGGGGCAGTCATCGGGGACCCCCCTGTGGGGTCCCGGTACAAGCGATCAGCGGTATATACTATATACCGCTGATCGCTTGTACCATGTGCTCCCGGCACTTTTTATCCCCTGTCACCATAAATGATTGGTGACAGGGGATAAAAAGTGATGTCCCCCCACCCCCCAAGTCGCCCCCCACCCCCCCTGTCACCCCCGTCCCCCAGTCACCCCCCCCTTCCCCATATACGTTACCTGCTCCTGGAGCTCCTTCCTCCTCGACGTCCTGGCTGGTTATGAAGTGCGCATGCGCTTCACAACCAGCCAACTCTGAAAATTTAAAGTGACAGAGACCAATTTGGTCTCTGTCACTGAACTATGATTACTGTGATAGAAAATATCACAGTAATCATAGTAATACAGTGAAAATGAATGTATAAAGTACAAAAAGTGACAAATATACAAAAAAATAAAACACACACTTTTTATTATAGTAATAATTGCAGTTTACTCCCAAATTACCCCTAACCCCTCCCCAGATTACATTGCCCGTAACCACCGCACGTTGCCCGTAACCACCGCACGTTGCCCGTAACCACCGCAAATTGCCAGTGACCCCCTCCAGATTGCCCGTAACCACCCCAAATTACATGTACCCACCCCAGATTACCTATAAGCACTTCAGTTTATCAGTAACAATCCCAGATTGTCTGTAACCCTTCCAGGTTGCACATAACCCCCCCAGGTTCCCCGTAATCATGCCAGATTACATGTAACCCCCCCCCAGATTGCACGTAACCACCGCGCGTTGCCTCTGACCACGCCACGATGCCTCTGACCACGCCACGATGCCTCTGACCACGCCACGATGCCTCTGACCACGCCACGATGCCTCTGACCACCGCACGTCGCCTCTGACCACCACACGTCGCCTCTGACCACCACACGTCGCCTCTGACCACCACACGTCGCCTCTGACCACCACACGTCGCCTCTGACCACCCCAAATTGCCAATGACCCCCTCCAGATTGCGGTGCCCATGTCAGATTACAGGTACCCACCCCAGATTGCCTATAAGAACTTCAGTTTATCCATAACCACCCCACATTGCCCGTAACCACCCCACGTTGCCCGTAACCACCCCAGATTGTCTGTAAGCACAGCAGGTTGCCCGTAACCAGCCCACGTTGCCTGTAACCACCCCAGATTGTCTGTAAGCACTGCAGGTTGCCCGTAACCACCCCACGTTGCCCGTATCCACCCCAGATTGTCTGTAAGCACTGCAGGTTGCCCGTAACCACCCCACGTTTCCCGTAACCATCCCAGATTGTCTGTAAGCACAGCAGGTTGCCCGTAACCAGCCCACGTTGCCCGTTACCAGCCCACGTTGCCTGTAACCAGCCCACGTTGCCTGTAACCACCCCACGTTGCCTGTAACCACCCCACGTTGCCGTAACCACAGCAGGTTGCCCGTGACCACCACACGTTGCCCATAACCACCACACGTTGCCCGTAACCACCCCGCGTTGCCTGTAACCACAGCAGGTTGCCCGTGACCACCCCATGTTGTCCGTAACCACCCCAGATTACCTGTAACCACCTCAGGTTGCCCATAACCACCCCAGGTTGCCCGTAACCACCTCCACATTACCTGTAATCTCATTTTTTTTATTTTATTTTAGTAACTGCGCTATTCTAATAACCATTACTAGCTGCGGTTTTGCTCCTGTAAATTGGCGCTCCTTCCCTTCTGAGCCCTGCTGTGTGCCCATACAGTGGTTTATGCCCACATATGAGGTACCGTTTTACTCAGGAGAACCTGCGTTACAGATTTTGGGGTGAATTTTCTCTCCTGTTCCTCGTCAAATTGAGAAATTTCAAACTAAACCAACATATTATTGGAAAAATTCGAGTTTTTCATTTTTACTGGCCAATTTTGAATACTTTCCTCTAATACCTGTGGGGTAAAAATGGTCACCACACACCAAGATGAATTCTTTGAGGGGTGCTCTTTCCAAAATGTGGTGACTTTTGGGGGGAATCTATTCTGCTGACACTACAGGGGCACTGCAAACGCACCTGGCGCTCAGAAACTTCTTCAGAAAAATCTGCACTGAAAATGCTAATTGGCGCTCCTTCCCTTCTGAGCCCAGCTGGGTGCCCATACAGTGGTTTATGCCCACATATGGGGTACCGTTCTACGCAGGAGAACCTGCTTTACATATATTGGGGTGACATTTCTCTCCTGTTCCTCGTGAAATTGAGAAATTTCAAACTAAAGGAACATATTATTGGAAAAATTCGAGTTTTTCATTTTTACTGTCTACTTTTGAATACTTTCCTCAAATACCTGTGGGGTCAAAATGCTCACCACACCCCAAAATATATTCTATGAGGGGTGCACTTTCCAAAATGGGGTGACTTATTGGGAGATTTTACTCTGCGGACACTACAGGGGCTCTGCAAACGCACCTGGCACTCGGAAACTTCTTCAGCAAAATCTGCATTGAAAATGCTAATTGGCGCTCCTTCCCTTTTGAGCCCTCCTGTGTGCCCATACAGTGGTTTACGCCCACATATGGGGTACCATTGTACTCAGGAGAACCTGCGTTACAAATTTTGTGGTACTTTTTTCCTCTTGTTCCTCGTGAAATTGAGAAATTTCAAACTAAAAGAACATAATATTGGAAAAATTTGAGTTTTTCATTTTTACTGTCTACTTTTGAATACTTTCCTCTAATACCTGTGGGGTCAAAATGGTCACCACACACCAAGATGAATACTTTGAGGGGTGCACTTTCCAAAATGGAGTGACTTATGGCGAGATTTTACTCCGCTGGCACTACAGGGGCACTGCAAACGCACCTGGCGCTCGGAAACTTCTGCAGCAAAATCTGCATTGAAAAAGCTAATTGGCGCTCCTCCCTTCTGAGCCCTCCTGTGTGCCCATGCAGTGGTTTATGCCCACATATGGGGTACCATTGTACTCAGGAGAACCTGCGTTACAAATTTTGGGGTACTTTTTTCCTCTTGTTCCTCGTGAAATTGAGAAATTTCAAACTAAACGAACATATTATTGGAAGAATTCGAGTTTTTCATTTTTACTGTCTTCTTTTGAATACTTTCCTGTAATACCTGTGGGGTCAAAATGGTCACCACACACCAAGATGAATTCTTTGAGGGGTGTACTTTCCAAAATGGGGTGACTTATGGGGGGTTTTCTCTCTGCTGACACTACAGGGGCACTACAAACGCACCTGGCGCTCAGAAACTTCTTCAGCAAAATCTGCATTGGAAAAGCTAATTGGCGCTCCCTTCCTTCTGAGCCCTGCTGTGTGCCCATACAGTGGTTTACGCCCACATATGGGGTACCGTTGTACTCAAGAGAACCTGCATTACAAATTTTGGGGTGCTTTTTCTCTCATGTTCCTTTTGAAAATGAGAAACTTTAATCTAAACGTATATATTATTGGAAAATTTAAATTTTCAATTTTTTTACTGCCTAATTGTGAATACTTTCCTCCAGCCCCTGTAGGGTTAAAATGCTCATTATACCCCTAGATTAATTCTTTAAGGTGTGTAGTTTCCAAAATGGGGTCACTTATGGGGGTTTTCAGGATACCAGACTTCTAAATCCATTTAAAAAAAGAACTGGTCCCTAAAAAAATCAGTTTCACGAAAATGTGATAATTTGCTGATAAATTTCTAAGCCCCATAACACCCTAAAAAAGTAAAATATGTTTACCAAATTATGCCAGAATAAAGAGGACATATCGGTAATGTGACTTAGTAACTAATTTATGTGCTACGACTTTCTTTTTTTAGAAGCAGAGAATTTCAAAGTTCATAAAATGCAAATTTTTTTAATTTTTCATGATATTTTGATGTTTTTCACAAAAAACACACAAAGTAGTGACCAAATTTTGCCACTAACATAAAGTGCCATATGTGACGAAAAAACAATCTCAGAATCGCTAGCATACGTTAAAGCATCACTGAGCTATAAGAGCATAAAGTGAGACAGGTCAGATTTTGAAAAATTAGCCTAGTCATTAAGGCCCAAACTAGCTGCAGCACAAAGGGGTTAAAGGACAACTCCGGTGGGACCCCCCCCCCAAAAAAAACACAGACACACACAGACACCATACTCACCATCCCTCCGGTGACGATCGCCACTCCATTCGCCCACCGTCCGCCTCACCGTCATCTGCGTCCGCCGTCCAGCGATGTCTCTTGCTTCCGGGTCCATGAGAGAGAAAAGGCTGCCAGTGCGCTTGCGCACCGGCAGCCTTTTCATTTGCTGGAGCGCATCACATGGCTTCCAGCAAGCTCAGCCAATCAGGTCTGAGCAAGCTGTAAGCCATGTGATGCGCTCCAGCCAATGAAAAGGCTGCTGGTGCGCATGTGCACCAGCAGCCTTTTCTCTCCCATTCACTCTCAATGAAGACGCCGAAGAGGAAGAAGACCCGGACCGCCCCCCAGCTCTGACGTCACCCGTCACCAGATGCCGCCCGGGAGAAGAGGACCGTGACGACCGTAATAGGTAATGTATACATTCTTTAAATTCCGGGGTGGGGGGGTCGGGGGTCGGAAAGTGGGGGAAGGGGACCAGACCGGGTATTTAACCACATTACAAAGTTATATAACTTTGTAATGTGTGCTAAATAAGCCAAAAAAAATTTTCGCCTGAGTTGTCCTTTAAGTCTCACTTTCAGCTTACCATTAGGTATTTGGAGAGAGTTCAAAGTTGCTAAATTACTGTATTTGTTATGCATAAATTCTTTAACACGTTAAAAAAAATCTACAAAAAGCCTGTGTGTGTAGCCTTAAAGGAGAAGTCCGGCGAAAATTATTTTTTTATATGTTATTACTTATGGAAAGTTATACAATTTTCTAATGTACATTAATTATGGGAAATGCTCATATACTGCTATTTCCCTTAATTTAGTGTATCAGGAAGTGTTAGAATTATCTCTGAAGCAGTGACGTCACGACCAACGGTGTAATTCCTATGGAGTGTCCAGCAGGGGGCGCTCTATATATAGAAGTCAATGAGTACCATTGACTTCTATATATAGTGCGCCCCTGCTGGACACTCCATAGGAATTACAGTGTATGTAATGTAATGTAATGCACTGTACTGTACTGTTGTGACTTTATGAATACATTTATGGAATACTTTGGGGAGCAAGTGTAGTTAGGAGCGGCGCGGGCGGCGGGGAATCAGCGGCGCGATGAATAGCAGCCCCGGTGTGAGCGGCGGCGGCGCGGGCGGTGATAGGGATAGCACAGGTACTACTCCCCCATTATCTGCAGATAATGGGGGAGTAGTGCTTTGTATATGTTCCCAGCACCGAGCAGGGAGGGGGGAGGTAGATGGCACCTCTCTCCCTCCCTGCTCGGTGCCCTGCAAATGTATTCATTGAATACATTTATGGGATACTTTGGGGAGCAAGGACACTTGCTCCCCAAAGTATTCCATAAATGTATTAATAAAGTCACAACAGTACAGTGCATTACATTACATTACATACACTGTAATTCCTATGGAGTGTCCAGCAGGGGCGCACTATATATAGAAGTCAATGGTACTCATTGACTTCTATATATAGAGCGCCCCCTGCTGGACACTCCATAGGAATTACACCGTTGGTCGTGACGTCACTGCTTCAGAGATAATTCTAACACTTCCTGATACACTAAATTAAGGGAAATAGCAGTATATGAGCATTTCCCATAATTAATGTACATTAGAAAATTGTATAACTTTCCATAAGTAATAACATATAAAAAAATAATTTTCGCCGGACTTCTCCTTTAATTCCAAAAGGAAACCTGTCTGCTTAGTTATGCATAACAGTATAACACAGCAACAGATGCCAATCTGCAGCAGGGGAACAGTACTGCCCTCAACTGTGCAGGGATAGGAATGACTGGCAGAAATGATAGAAGTGATACGTGGTTAGAGGGTCCCTTTACTAGGTTATGCTTGCAGCACTAAAAGGGTACTCCAGAGAATAAGGGATTTTTTCCATTATTATTTTTATGCATTGCTTTAATAGTTATATTCTTTTGTGATTTTTATTTATTATACATGACTGTGTTGAGTGGCAGAAGTAAGGAAAAGACACAGGCCTCTCTGCTGCCACCATTTGTATCGGGATCCTCAGTCTCGTGGTTCTATGCTGTCTCTTCTTTCATAGAAAATCAAACAGATTCCAGCGGAGACCACCCGAGCATCAGGGGGTTTAACAGATGCAGAACGGATGTTATTTTTCTTTTAAAATTTTTCCTGTAGCTAATTAGAAACTTCTGCTACAAAACATTTTCAGGGGATCCTAGCCTAAGGGTATTCAGCTGTCAGTGGTGTAGTGCTATGCCTACTGCAAAATGTAAAAAAAAAAAAAAAAATGATACATATAGTTATGTAAAAAATCAAATTTTGATCAAATGTTTTGGTTGGTGGAGTCCTGGATGTTCAGGACAGCTGGAAGAAGCATGTTTTTAAGTCCATCACTTCCCAGCTTGCTGCAATCTGTCCCACTGCAGGAGATGAGCTCTATAGACCAGACTACAGATGGAGCTTGGAAGAGTTGTCAGGACTTTTTCTTCCAGAAACAGCACCACTCTTGCCCTCAGTTTGGGTATGGTATTGCATCTCCATTGCATTGAGGTGAATGAAGCCAAATTGTAATACCTGAGGACAGGGGTTGTGTGGTTTTTGCAAGAAAGCAGCTGTATTTTTTTTTCTAGTCCTGTATAACCCCTTTAACTACACTTCTCCTGGCTTATTCAGATGACTGTTGGGGGTCTGAACACCCAAACCCCAACAAATCAAAATAGGCTGGGGCAAAATGGTGAATCCAGATCACATGGCTCGATCACTCAATCAAGTGAATGATGTCAGGTGGTGATTCACAAGCTGTCACAATCTCATAATCGCTTGTGAGTCACAAAGCAGCTCCAATTCACTCGTATGAATGAGTCACGTGACCAGGAAATGGAACACTGTGGTTCCTGGTCCCACAATATGGACTCCCCATGTAACCCAAACCCGATTCATCCATCATTGGTGCTCCCTATTTCAGCAGAATGCTAAAGTCACTGAATGGTACTGATCAATTAATAAAACCTGTCAGCTAAGTAATATTCAGCTGTTACCTCAAGGAGACGTGGTACCTTTCATATATCTGTCTGTGCTTGCAGGACGTTTTATTCTCTGGTACCAAGCGTCAAAGAGGCTTTCCTGAGCTCCTGAAAAGCTGCAGCTGGAATGACCAGGCAGGGTCAGGTATGAGAGATGTTACAAGGTATTGCACTGCAGGAGCTGGAGAAAA
The DNA here is from genome assembly GCF_027789765.1 of Dendropsophus ebraccatus. Lineage (NCBI taxonomy): Eukaryota > Metazoa > Chordata > Amphibia > Anura > Hylidae > Dendropsophus > Dendropsophus ebraccatus. Next base: position 214,538,772 of record NC_091454.1, on the reverse strand, counting down.
CCTAAATAATAAGCATTTTTCCTACATTATGGAACGGATATATAAAAGGTAATGTGACCAAACAGTATCAGCAGTTTAGAATGTGAATTGCTTCTGACAGATTCCCTTTAAACCGGCTCATTGTACCGTAGAAGGTATTATATCCCCAGCAGAAGCGTAGCCCCATATGTCTGCCATGGTTCCTTTGTAACCTACACATGGGATTAACATGGACACACTCTTTAGTCCAGGGATGGGGAACCTTTGGCCCTCCAGCTGCTGCAAAACTACAATTCCCATCATGCCTGGACAGCCAAAGCGAATTGTAGTTTTGCAACATCTGGAGGGCTGAAGGTTTCCCATCCCTGCTTTAGTCTGTTAGTACAAGCCCAGCCCAGTGAAACAAGCTGATGGCTGTCACAGAGTCCTCAGTCCTGAGGGTCACACACAGGACCTGCAGCTGTAACACATACACAAGAATGAGTCCTTATTACACTTGTGTGAAACTAAAAAGAAGTAGTTTTAGGGGTTTTATAGCTTAGTATAGAGTCTGGGCCCATAGCCACCAGCTGTTTACAAGGAACAAGTCCCCATGTAGTTATATAACCCTACCACCGCCCACATGTGGACTTCATGTGGCTTTAGATCCCAGTCCTGCCTGGATCACCCCCAGGTGACATGTACATAAGACGCCCATTCACACATTACTTACTGGATGAAAGAGTAGAAGAAACTAGGAGTTAAAAATTACATTTAATACTGACAGGATACAAAACAACAAAACACAACAACAACAAGTATAAAAAGTAACAAGTCCATCAGCAGCAGCATCAGAGTCCTTCACAGAAGGCAGTCCTGTACATAGTCCTCAGTACTCCCCATCCTGTACATAGTCCTCAGTACTCCCCATCCTGTACATAGTCCTCAGTAATCCCGTCTTGAAGTCCGGTGACACACGGTACAGTCAGCAGACGGGAGCGTCCACTCATCGGTGACTCAGTAGAACCTCCTCTCGGTGAGTCAGCGGCATCTCCGGTGCGGTTTGGCAGGGTTACCCGTTTCCTGCCTGGAGCCGGTGCCCCTCTGGCATCTCCCGGTAACAGTGTGACTTGGCAGCTAGGTGGCAGTGGTGGACCCTCAGAATGCCTCCAGGGCTCTGGCGTGGACTCCGCTTATTGTCCCCACAGCTCTACATCCCCCGGGGAGCGGCGGCGGGACGGCCCGGAGGAGCAGCTGCTGTAACACCTCGGCCAGGCCGGGGAAGGCCCCCCCTTGAGGCTGGGGGTGGGGGGGTTCTTGCCATAGACAGGCGCGCTTGCTGGGGAGCACAGCCTCCGGTAACCGGGAGCCGCACGATCTCCTCTTCCGGCTCTCTCTGGTCACCTCCATGGGCACGGCAGCAGCAGCGGTGGGCACGGGCTTGGTGAGCGGTACCTGGGCGGAGGAGATGATCAGCTCCCGGGCGCTCTTCATCACCATGGCCAGCTGTAGGGATCGGTGCAGCCGCATCCCCCCGCGCTGAGTGCGGGTACGGAACAGCTTCAGGGCGGACAGAGAGGCGATCCGCTGCGCTTCACGGTTTACGGCCTCCTGCTGCGCCATGAACCGAGCCTGAGCCTCCATTATCCAGGAACGAACTCCACCGATTTACCGCCGAACGGGAACTGTGAGCAGCACAGCCGTCTATGGAGAGGGAAGCCGAGCGCAGCGGCACTTTTATATCCCCCACTGACACCAGGACGGGGGCGTGGTCTCGCCTTAAAGCGACATCCTCTATAGCTACGGCACAGCTCTATGTGGGAGTCTCGTAGCCGTCGGCGCAGTGCGGGTTAATGTTGTTGTGCTATCACGCCCCGCCCCCTCAGTGACAGGGTCGGATTCCATGACTAAATTAGGTCATCGTTACGTCAGGAGGCGTAGCCTGGGGGAAATACGCAGAATAGAGTCGTCCGGCAGCTTCCTTTGCCCATATATGGAAAGCGGGCAGAGGCGGGAGAGAGGGGAATTACCTCCATGGAAACGGTCAGGGTAAATTGTGGGTGAAGAAACGACACAAATCCCCGGGGAGTGAGGTCATCGGTGCCGGGGAAGGGGGTGAGAGGCGGTACGGGTCACACTACTACCGGAGCTACAGGCTGTTAGTAAACATTACAGCCATAGCAGAGCGCCCGTACATCCCTGCGCCAGAGCGCCCGTACATCCCTGCGCCAGAGCGCCCGTACATCACTGCCCCAGAGCGCCCGTACATCACTGCGCCAGAGCGCCCGTACATCCCTGCGCCAGAGCGCCCGTACATCACTGCCCCAGAGCGCCCGTGCATCCCTGCGCCAGAGCGCCCGTGCATCCCTGCGCCAGAGCGCCCGTACATCCCTGCGCCAGAGCGCCCGTGCATCCCTGCGCCAGAGCGCCCGTACATCCCTGCGCCAGAGCGCCCGCACATCACTGCCCCAGAGCGCCCGCACATCCCTGCGCCAGAGCGCCCGTACATCTTTGCGCCAGAGCAGCTATACATCCCTGTGCCAGGGCGCCCATAGATCCCTGTGCCAGAGCGCCCATAGATCCCTGTGCCAGAGCGCCCATAGATCCCTGTGCCAGAGCGCCCATAGATCCCTGTGCCAGAGCGCCCATAGATCCTTGTGCCAGAGCGCCCATACATCCCTGTGCCAGGGCCCCCATAGATCCCTGTGCTAGAGTGCCCATAGATCCCTGTGCCAGAGCGCCCATAGATCCCTGTGCCAGAGCGCCCATAGATCCTTGTGCCAGAGCGCCCATACATCCCTGTGCCAGGGCCCCCATAGATCCCTGTGCTAGAGCGCCCATAGATCCCTGCGCTAGAGCGCCCATAGATCCCTGTGCCAGGGCACCCATAGATCCTTGTGCTAGAGCGCCCGTACATCCCTGCGCTAGAGTGCCCATACATCCCTGTACCAGGGGGCGCCCATACATCCCTGTGCTAGAGCTCCCATAGATCTCTGTGCCAGGGCGCCCATACATCCCTGTACCAGGGGGCGCCCATACATCCCTGTGCTAGAGCTCCCATAGATCTCTGTGCCAGGGCGCCCATACATCCCTGTGCTAGAGCTCCCATAGATCTCTGTGCCAGGGCGCCCATACATCCCTGTGCCAGGGCGCCCATAGATCCCTGTGCTAGAGCTCCCATAGATCCCTGTGCTAGAGCGCCCATAGATCCCTGTGCTAGAGCGCCCATAGATCCCTGTGCCAGGGCGCCCATACATCTCTGTGCCAGGGCGCCCATAGATCCTTGTGCTAGAGCGCCCGTACATCCCTGCGCTAGAGCGCCCATACATCCCTGTACCAGGGCGCCCATACATCCCTGTGCTAGAGCTCCCATAGATCTCTGTGCCAGGGCGCCCATACATCTCTGTGCCAGGGCGCCCATAGATCCCTGTGCTAGAGCGCCCACAGATTCCTGTGCTAGAGCGCCCACAGATCCCTGTGCTAGAGCGCCCACAGATCCCTGTGCTAGAGCGCCCACAGATCCCTGTGCCAGGGCACCCACAGATCCCTGTGCTAGAGCACCCACAGATCCCTGTGCCAGAGCGCCCACAGATCCCTGTGCCAGGCCACCCACAGATCCCTGTGCTAGAGCGCCCATAGATCCCTGTGCTAGAGCGCCCATAGATCCCTGTGCCAGGGCGCCCATACATCCCTGTGCCAGGGCGCCCATACATCCCTGTGCCAGGGTGCCCATAGATCCCTGTGCCAGGGTGCCCATAGATCCCTATGCTAGAGCTCCCATAGATCCATGTGCCAGAGCGCCCACAGATCCATGTGCCAGGGTGCCCATAGATCCCTGTGCTAGAGCTCCCATACATCCCTGTGCTAGAGCGCCCACAGATCCCTGTGCCAGGACGCCCATACATCCCTGTGCTAGAGCTCATCTGCTTTCTGGCCTGTTGTTTTTTCTATCGGATTCCATAAGAGTGAATCCATAAAAACGTTATGGTGCCTCTGGGGAGACAACACGTGTATGTGTAATACTATATACGGATTTATACTGTTACATCAATGACCCCACACACATCCCTTCTGATCCTGCAGTCAGTGGCCCCTCATTGTCTCCTCTAGAGAGACAACACGTATGTATGTGCACTAATATATACGGATACAGCCCACCCCACACCCATCCCTTCTGATCCTGCAGTCAGTGGCTTCCCACGTGTCACCTTACACAGTGCACAGGATCCCCGGGCCCAGTGATTGGCCGCAGCCTTCCATGTGACATCAGGGCACTGACAGTATGGTGGTCACAGAGCACTACTGGTATACAGAAATAGTTCTGCAGACACAAGCTGCCTATACGCTCCATCTCTCCAGCAGACATGATCCAGGCCCTGCAGGGCTCCAGACTAAAAAATTTACCTGGGAGCCATTGGCTCCTAACCTGAAAAATTTAGGCGCCAAATAGAATATTTGGTCGCCAACATTTTAAACCATGTAAAATTAATGTTATGTTAAATGGGACGTACTGTGTGCAGAGGTCACGGCAGCCTCCTCCTCCTTTAGATCCTTTCTTTTCTTAGTTTGAAAATGTTCAACATGGAAACTTGCAACTTGACAACCATATACAGTCTGACAACCATATACAGTCTGACAACCATATACAGTCTGACTCAGTACTTCAGCTTCACTTGGCTAGCCTTTTAATGAGGCTTACTCTTCTGAACTTGAACTTAAAGGGAACCTGTCGACCCCCGTGCCGGGGTGACAGGCTCCCAACCCCCCGTTAGAGCCCCCTATGCTCACCTCATCGCGCCGGGTCCCGCTTCTGAAGATGGCCGGGTCACGGAGATCTCAGCCGCTGCAGCCCGGCGTGCGCTGAGAGATGAGTCCAACGCTCATAGAGAATGATGGGAGAGTCTAGCGCTCCGTCATTCTCTATGAGCGTTGGACTCATCTCTCAGTGTGCGCATCGGGCTGCAGCGGCTGAGATCTCCGTGACCCGACCATCTCCAGAAGCGGGACCCAGCGCGATGAGGTGAGTATAGGGGGTTCTAACGGGGGGTTGGGAGCCTGTCACCCCGTCACCGGGGGAGACAGGTTCCCTTTAAAAGCTTGCAACAGTCTATACATACTGAGCTAGACTTATGACTGCAGCCATAGTGACCCCCCCCACAAGATGTGTATATAGATAGATATATCTCTCACCTAGTGACTAATGCAAGTGACCCCCTACAATACAGACACCTGAGGGACCCTGATAATAATAATTGTGCATATATCTATCTCCCAGTGTCTGCAGCCAGTTTGCCCTACACTTATAGATGGCCCCCTCCCCTTATAGATGGCCCCCTCCCCTTATAGATGCCCCCCTCTACCCCCATTATAGATGCCCCCTCCTCCCCCCCATTATAGATGACCCCCTCTTATAGATGACCCCCTCTACCCCCATTATAGATGCCCCCTCCTCCCCCCCATTATAGATGCCCCCTCTTCTCCCCCCCTTATAGATACCCCCTCCCCTTATAGATGCTCCCCTCTCCCCCCCTTGAAGATGGCCCCTCTTCTCCCCCCCTTATAGATGCCCCCCTCTCCCCCCATTATCGATGCCCCCTCTTCTCTTCGCCCCTTATAGATGCCCCCCTCTCCCCCCATTATAGATGCCCCCTCTTCTCTTCCCCCCTTATAGATGCCCCCCTCTCCCCCATTATAGATGCCCCCTCTTCTCTTCCCCCCTTATAGATGCCCCCCTCTCCCCCCATTATAGATGCCCCCCTGTTCTCTTTCCCCCTTATAGATGCCCCCTGTTCTTTGACCCCTTATAGATGCCCCCCCTTCTCTTTCCCCCCTTATAGATGCCCCCCTCTCCCCCATTATAGATGCCCCCCTGTTTTCTTTCCCCCCTTATAGATGCCCCCCTCTCCCCCCATTATAGATGCCCCCCTCTCCCCCCATTATAGATGCCCCCCTGTTATCTTGCCCCCATTATAGATGCCGCCCTTCTCTTCCACCATTACAGATGCCCCCCCCCCCCTTTCCTCTATGCTAAGCAATATTTAAAAAAAACAAACACACAAACTCACCTGACAACCCGCTCCCCCGGCGATCCTCTTCTTCTTTGGACGCTGTCCCCGGCTGATGCGCGGCTGCCGGGGGTGTCCCGTCCTATCCCCGGCAGCGCGGCGCGTCAGTGAGCTCTCTGTACGCCGGGGCTGTGACTTCTGACACAGGAAGCGTCTCTGACGCGCGCTTCCTGTGCCGGAAGTCAGGGCCCCAGGCAGCTCACTGATGCGCCGCGCTGCCGGGGATAGGACGGGACACCCCCGGCAGCCGTGCATCAGCCGGGGACCCGGACTTAAAAGAGACAGCACGCCGGGGCCAGTCGCAAATGGCGATTTATTAATCTGGGCGCCATTTGCAAAATATCAGTCGCATTGGCGACCATTTTGGTCGCCATCTGGAGCCCTGCCCTGGATGTCATACAGGAAGTGTATCACACAGTGCATGAGTCAGAGCTAATGGCCGCCACACACAGGGGAACCTGCTCTGCTGGACTCATGGATTACATAGTTGTCCTGTAATATGGCTGTGGAATAAAGGACACTGACTAACATGAAGGGAGTGTTGTGAGCATGCTCTGTGACCTGTGCAGGGGTCAGGGACACTCATCTCCCCACACCCCACTGACATTTCAGTCTCATAGGACTACATTACAAGGGATGTAGAATTATTGCACATGGTACATGGCCAGGTCTAAGGCTAGGGCTCCACAACTAACTAGAGGAGGCATCCACAGGTCATACTAAGGCCTGTTCACACATCCATTTAATCTGACCTATTCATTTCTATGGCCCCATACACACATTCATACGTATTACAGACCTGTGTTGGGGCAGTGATCCACAAAAAACAAAAAGAGCCTTTGTGCGGCTTGTAGTTGCTGCACAAATCAACTATGGTAAATAAAGGGGTCTGCGTAGTTGTGGTTCATATCCGCAGTCCTGTCTGTAGCTGTGGCTCTGCGGCTATGGGCAGAACTACGGACGTGTGAATCACGTCTGCATGTATTGGGCACATTAAAGTCCATGGGCCCACGCACACAACTGTCCATGCCACAGTCCATGCTCTTTAACCCTTCATACGTGCATGGTGCATGTTTGCAGATGGTCCCCAATCACCCACAATGTATTACAGTCTCACACAAGGATGTACACTATTGTCTGCAGCTATAGCTTCATAACAGTGTAACCTCACGCAACAGCAAATCACAGGGGAGACTTTGCTTTATGTTATGGGGTTTTCATGGATGTTAAAATAAATAAATAAAGGGAGATTTAATTTCCAGTAGGGGTGCGTTCACATGTGATGCTGTGTTCAGTTATATAACAAATCTGCTGCGGATCCTGTACGTGTGAACGCACCCTAGAACTGTACACGACATAGCCCTATGAGAGATGCCGATGACGGCTCCCAATGTACACAGCACAGGCTGAAATGTGACAGGATGCAGCAGCCCAGAACAGACAGATACAGCAGCATAATATACACAGCAGAATATTATCTGCAATTATGTGTATGTGACGACGCCTAGATACACGGGCGCAGTCCTCTTCCCTTGCCCTGGGTACCAAAACAACCTGTTTTACCACTGTGTACACAGACGCTATAAATAACTCCAAACAACCTGCTCCCTGACATGGCAGCAACAAATCCATTCAGTGCAAGTGACGGCAATGGGTTATTGCTCCCAACAGCTGAATATCCCTATTGTTCACATGGGCAGCTGTCTGAATCACATCTAATGATTGTCAATGTGGTCGGGTTGCAACTTACCACATAAAGCAGCCACAAGACGCCTGTCGCCTCAAATAAAAAATTATGCATTTTTAGTCAACGATCAATAGTCGCAGCACATAACCTTGCCAAAAGGTAAGCAACTGTGATCTGCTTGCAGATGTAATCACATTGTGCCACAGTGACTCACAGACTATGAATTACAGACTAATATTATAGCTGCTTGATCCATGTTGCTGTGTAGCTTACTGGGAACAACCCACCACAATGGCTCCTGCAAGCAGTGATGTTTACAATGGCTGCCAGACTCCTCCATACACTACAGCAGCTTTGGAAAGTCACCTGATTGGCTGTTATGGGAAATCCAAACTATTGCGGAAGAAATAAATATTTGTTCTTCAGTGGCTTTTACACAGGCCGATTATGGACAAGGAGAGTTGCTAGATACGCTCCTGTGGCCGATAATCGTCCAGTGTAAAAGTGACAGCGATCGGCTGAGGAGCGGGAAAGCGCCTGATCCTCAGCAAATCGCTTCTTTTGCGCTGTTTTAAAATTACATCTCTCCATGTTAACAGGATGTGTGGCTGATAGCAAAGGGAAACTGACAGCATGGATGTGCTGTCAGTTTCCAGATCATACAAGCAGTGCATACATACCTAGTGCACTGCTGTGTGACCCAGCAATCTTAGCTCTTGTCACTGTGTCTTTAGGCTGTGGCCCCGCCTCCTCTGGCCATAGTTAGGGTACGTGCACACTACCAAAATCACACAAATAACTTGCCGCTGATTCGGTTGCTTGACAACCCCCCACCCACACAAACTTGAATTTCCGCTGGGCCCATAGACTTCATTCTATGGTTAGGCGGATTCCACTATCAACCCAAAGAGTGGACAGATTTTTGGGCATATGACGGAATCCTCCGTCATATGCACAGCGGTGACAGGACAGGAGCTCACAGTGCCGGATCACACAGCAGTGCTGATGGTAAGTATGTAGTGCTGTGTGGTCTGGATACTGACAGTGTGGTGATATGCATATCTGTCCTGTCAGTTTCCATAGTGATGTATCGATGATTTGTATGGCCCCGGCAGCTGTAATTATTATACTGTGTAAAGACACATCACACATCAGCGCTAGTTTGCCTCCTTGCACGGCCTCATGTTGGGCTGAGTAAAACGACACTTAAAAGGTGCTTATGTCTGGAAAACATGACCTGGTGGTTATTATTATTTCTATTGACCCACAGACGAAGTACACGAAACGCGCATTGGGGTGGTGGCGTCCTGTAGAGTGAGCAGATTCTGTGACCTTCTGGTAATACATGCGGTTTATATATGGGGTGGGACGGGCTTGTATGGCAAGTATAGGGTACTTTTCCCATGTGACAGTTATGCACTTTATATCCGGTCCCAGTATTCTTTTTTTTAATGAATTGCTCTTGTACAAATTATGTTATATGTGACATCTCTCCAGGATTGCCACCCTGTTTTTATACTGTTGATTAATTTTTTTGGCCTATTTTTTGTATCTTAACAGTATTTGAAATAAAATTATTGCTACATTACTCAATTTGTGTTTTTTTGGTTCAGTTTTCTATTTACAAAGTACATTACATTGTTTTTACATAAGTGCTGCATGATACAACTTATGGCTGGCGGGCTGCTATGGCAAACAAGTCCACCTAATGTGGAAAACATGACCTAGGGGGTATTATTATTTCTATTTACAAAATACATGACATCGTTTGCATGATACAACTTATGGCTGGTGGGCTGCTATGGCAAACCTAAAGTCCACCTAATGTGGAAAACAAATATATGCAACAATTACCCTGGACTAAGCAGATGTATTGTAATCTAGGGGGTGCAGTACAGCTGGCTTACTCTTGTTTCACATGTAGTCATGTATCTGTTTCCATTTCCATATAGTAGAGTATTTCCCCCATTACATAGCTCCTCACCCTCCCCCACATCTCGAGCAGACACATGCTCCGTCATCTGTGCAGGGAGATCCCTTTCTACTGAAATAATGCGTGGGAGTGAGGAAGGAAGAGGAGAAGAGGCGGAAAGATTTGGTTCCGGCTGCAGCCGCCCACGCTGTGTCCCTACCTAAATTCACATTTTTTAAGAACCACGAATCTAGGAATCCTGTTTCTATTCTCAGTTTAGCAGACTAAAACCCCAGGGTATATGTGTGTATTGTTTATAACAAGGGAGAATATTTCTGAAATATTTTCAGGCACCTGTCATTGTGTATTATTAAGATCTAGAAGCATTCACATCTGCTTTAGGAGTCTTTGTCAGAGTCTTTATGCCATGTATTTCTGGCCTGCAGCGATATTCTTACTGTAAAAAATATCTGAACTCCATAAATTTGCAAGCTGCCATAAATGTTTGTCACCGGGATGGGGTGGGTGCGGGAGCTGTGCTCTCACTATCAGCAGGGGGTCTCACAGTTACATTATTCTGCTGCAACAACCGTGACTAGAAATAACCACCATTAGAGATGAGTGCTACTCAAGTCCGATCATTCAGCATTTGATTACCGGTGGCTGAAGTAGCTGGATGCAGCTCTAGGAAGTCCGGGAAAACATGAACGCAGCCATAGGCCTTAGACCTAGGGCTGCATCCAACTTCTTCATCTACCAGTAATGAAATGCCGAACAATTGGCCTCGAAAATGCTCGCAGAGAACATGCGGATTCTGTCACTCACCCCCCCCCCCCCCCCCCCCCCACGCTCCTGCTTTAAGTTTTGCCAGTCCCATAGACTCCATTCTGCGGTCAGGCAGATTCTGCGGTCCGCCCGAAGAATGACCCTGTTCTGTGCTATGTAAAGGCAGTGCAAATGGACACCGATAAGCAACTTTGCGTCCGTACACAACCCCATATCGAGCCATGTAAAAGGTCTCTATGTTAAAATGAAAATCTTTTGCCCACATTATAAATTGCTTAAAGGAATCTATCACCAACCTTGGGCCAAGTATTATGTGGTACTGGCTCTGTATACACAGTATATCCACATTCACCCTGCATGATAAATAGGAGTAGTGCTAAAAATGATAATTCATGATAAAATAACACCTTCAAAAAAAAGCAAAAAAAAAGGGTCTCCTTTTACTTAGCCATAGAAATATGCACATTCAGCTGGTTTATACCTATTGAAGAACTTAGTTGTTCACTAGAGATGAGCGAACCGGATTCGGGTTCGAGTCCATCCGAACCTGAACGATCGGTATTTGATTAGCGGTGGCTGCTAAACTTGGATAAAGCTCTAAGGTTGTATGGAAAACATAGATACAGCCAATGACTATATCCATGATTTCCACATAGCCTTAGGGCTTTATCCAACTTCAGCAGCCCCCGCTAATCAAATGCCGAAAGTTCGGGTTCGGATCGACTCAAGCATGCTCGAGGTTCGCTCATCTCTATTCTTCACACATTTCAGCAAGACCTCAAGCAGCATGACAACTATATCTGTAAGCAATTTCAGTGAATGAGTTCTCAGTTCCTGTGTTCCGGAGACATGTCCAGTGACCGGATCATAATAAACAACTGCTAAGCTGTCTGTTTCCTGACTTGCAATGACATAACACAAAAGGACTGAAGCGTTCAATAGAATTATTTCTCTCCCTGAAATGTAATACCTAGACAAGCTGGACTGCACTTTCCCATGAATAACAGCATACAGTGACTGTGCTATGTGACCCAAACCGTTGTTAGGTTTGTACTTTAAGCCTGTGTGCTCCTAACATTATCCTTTATATTGGAATATTGAGAGATTGGTGACTGTCTTAAGTTAGTTTTATAACAGCATCATTGCTCCTAGGGATTGTTTTATCCATGTAAATAGGTTTTTGAGCTGCATTTTGTGATACTTTTTTCCTGACATGTGCAGTGCACCTATGGGACTTCCAAAGACATTATTTGCCGTCTAACATGATTACTACATCCTGCACCATTCTGAGTAACTTTAAAGCGACTCTGTACCCACAATCTGACCCCCCAAAGGTGATGCAGTTATTGCCCTAAAAAAAATACTTTTAGGGTGCCTTCACACCTACCGGATCCGCAGCGGATCTCACTTCTGCGGATTCGCGGCGAGATCAGCTGTGGATCCAGTATCAATTCACCCCTATGATAGCACATACTCGCAGCGGGATTGACATCCCGCTGTCCGCAGCCCCATCCCCCATCCCCGGCCGCATCCCCCCCATCCCCGGCCGCATCCTGCAGCCCGCCGCCGAGAGCATACAGTACCTGCTTTGCGGCGCGGCTGCAGTGAGGCTGCCGGCTACGATCCCGCTCAGATCAGCTGGGGGCTGCAGGATGGGGCCGGGGATGGGGGATGCAGGCGGGGGGATGCAGGCGGCGGGCTGCAGGATGCGGCCGGGGATAAGGGAATGCGCCGGGGATGGGGGATGCGACGGCGGGGGGTTAAAGCACATAGTATAGTATGTGCTATCATAGGGGTCAATGGTACCAGATCCGCAGCGGTTCTCGCTACGAATCCGCAGAAGTGAGACCCGCTACGGATCCGGTAGGTGTGAAGGCACCCTTACACTTGAAGCCCCGTGCCAAACGGGAGTATCTATGCCCTAACTTTGCACAACCTCTCTGCCCCTCCTCCCCACCCTCTTCATCATTAGGAATGCTCCAGGCAGATTGCCTCCTATTCCCCACCTGTGTCAGCCCGGCACATGGGCTGGATCGTTAAGGACCTGTGCAATGTTCAGCATGGAGAAAATGTTCCAGTGGCATTCCTAATGATGAAGAGGGTGGGGAGGAGAGACGGAGGGGTGTTGCAAAGTTAGGGCACAGATACTCCCGTTTGGCACGGGCTTCAAGTTTAAAAGTATTTTTTTAGGACAATAACTGCATCACCTGCCAAACGGACCCCAGGACAGATCTTGGATTAAAAACAGCTATCCGAAGGTACAAGTCGTTTAGGGGGGTCACATAATGGGTACAGATTCACTTTAATATATGGTTTTGAAAAGCAGACAACCCTTTTATTGTCAGATTCTTCTCACCTTTTCCTTCGGATTGTAATATTCTGTTAGTTCACCTAGAAACGGATTTCTGAGCTGTACTAATAAAAGGAAAAGAAGAAAAATGTTAGAAATTAACATCAACAAATGTTAGAAAGAAACATCAACAATCAGAAGGAGCCAAACAGATTGGTGCATAGTTTAAAATTTATTACAAAATCAGAATAAAACTTGTTTGTTCTGGGTACAGGAGTCCAGTGGGTGACAAATACGTGACTTACAGCTTCCCTCTATAAGCATGAATACAACAGCTGTCAATCACAGAGTAGGTCCGCCCACTGGACTCCTAAATACAGAATAAGCATTTAACTAAGACTTAAAGGGGCATTTCCATCTGGGGTAGTTATGTCCTATCCAGTCTATGTTCTCACTTTTATTAAATTTGTTTGAGCCTCATCTTGGTTAGTATTTTTGCCCAAACCAAAAGTTGAATCAACAGAGAGAAAAAACTATATTACAAAGATTTGCACCTGTGTTTTGGGCCCAGTCCTAGATTTGCTAAAAAAAACAAAAAACGAATGTGAATTATAATGAGGCTCAAAAACAGAGAACTGGAGGTGAATGGATCCCTTTAAAGTGACTGTACCACCAGGCCCAGGCTGAAGCACTGGAGGCGGGCCAACCCACCCTTAGTGGAAAGAAATTCCAGCCCCTCCATGACGTGACTCCATTAGAATCAATGGAACCCTATCATAGAGGGGTTAGGGTTTCCTCCCACTAAGGGTGGGTCGGCCCGCCTCCAGTGCTTCTGCCTGGGCCTGGTGGTACAGTCACTTTAAGCCTATTGATATCAGTGGGTTTATATTTGCATCAGTTTGTAACCCCTTACAGACTGGCCAGGAACCTTGTTATTTGGGACACTAAACCACCATCATGTCTTCATGCAGCTTTGCTTTAATGTCCCACATAATGACATGATGGTTGTTTAGTGTCCCAAAACTTAGTGAAAGTTTCCCTTTAAGGACCAAACCGTTTTTCCAGGGTACAGGCTAGATGCACCTTTCAGGCCTCCATTGGGCTGGTATAAGTTGCTATACCATATTTTACAGTACAGAGGACCACACCAGTATATACAATAACATTCTGCAAGATAGAGGAATGCATTTTTTTTAATATGGAAAGCTATGAGCAGTCGATACCACTATATAACTATACTGTGTCATCCATCAGATGAATACATCAAGAAATTTTGCAACAGCTGATGGCTGAAGGTTCCCCATCCATGCTGTAAACCATTGTGGTGCATGTAAGGGGTTATAGCTACCAACAACCTATGTGGTTTATAGGGTCCACTGATCAATCTGCCTACATCAAAAAGTTCCTATCCTCTATAGTCTCTATTTCAGATACAGTGGTACCATAGTGTTTGAGCAATTTGGTATTCAACTAAATTTCCCCCTGAAGTTTTGCTCAGTACTCAAACATTGCTCGGTATCCAAACAAAATCAGGGGGATAGCCGTCAGCTGAACTAATGTTTCCTGGCCCAATGGCCGAGGTACCACTGTATCTACATTGCTAAGAACCTCCAAAGACGTCTGCACACACGAGGGTGATATCCGCGGGATCTACATGTCACAAGCCCATGCAGTGTTCCCCTTTCCTTCCTGTTACACCCACACACAGGAAGCTAGCCCAGGAAACAATATACACTACACATGTACAGTATAGAAACTCCCCCATCACAACATACTGGGGTCTCCAACCTCTCTCCAGCTGTTGTAAAATTATAGCTTCCAATAAGTTCCCAGGCATGCTGGGAGTGGTAGTTTTGCAACCTCCGGACAGCCAAATGTTGGAGACCACTGCCTTAGTACCACTCCTGTACCAGTAATTGTCATTTCACAGTGGAGACTGACCAGTTAGGTGGATTTCTAATCTGCAGCTTGTCGTTCTGGATTTTCCCTATTGACTTTAATGGGGAACTAAACATTCACATGGAAACTCCACATCACTTACAGGAACAGCAATAGGTATTATATTTAGCATTAGAATTCATGTGGTTTATTACTGCAGAATTCACCAGATTTATACCGGGGCATTTTATTTGATGGCTTTTAAAAAATTAAAACCATTTATAAAAAATATGTTCCTTAAAATCGCATGCTTATAACGCTTTTATCCTTTGGCCTATGGGGCTGTGTCAGGTGTCATTTTTGCGCCATGATGTGTTCTTTCTATCGGTACCTTGATTGCGCATATACGACTTTTTGATCAATTTTTCTGGATTTGATGCGTTCAAAAATGCGCAATTATGCACTTTGGAATGTTTTTGTGCTTACGCCATTTACTGTGCGAGATCAGGAATGTGATTAATTAATAGTTTGGCCATAACGCATGCGGCGATACCAAACATGCTTATTTATTTATTTATTTTTATTAATAAAATGGGAAAAGGGGGTGATTCAAACGTTTATTAGGGGAGGGGGTTATTTATTAATAATAAATCACTTCCTTTTTTTTTTAAACATATACTAGAAGCCCCCCCTGGGGTTAGGGTTATTCCCCCTGGGGGACTTGTAGTATAAGTACACTGATCTCTCATAGAGATCTATGCTGTATAGTAATACTGCATAGATCAATGAGATGCGCATTCTATTGCTTTCGGCTCAGGGCGGTAAAAATGATTTTTCCTTTCAAATCAGCTGGTGTCAGAAAGTTATATAGGTTTGTAGTTTATTTTTATTTAAAAATGTCAGTTTTGGTAATTATCAGCTACTGTATGCCCTGCAGGAAGTGGTTTATTCTTTCCAGTCTGACACAGTGCTTTCTGCAGGACATACAGCAGCTGATAGGACTGGAATACTGGAGATTTTTAAAGCGACTCTGTACCCGGATAGCTGCTTTTAATCCAAGATCTGTCCTGGGGTCCGTTCGGCAGGTGATGCAGTTACTGTACTAAAAAAAGCTGGCAGCTCCGTGCCCAACGGCCAGGGCTTAGATTGTGTATGCATTAGACTGGCACAACCTCTCTGTCCCTCCCCACCCTCTTCATTATTAGGAACGCCCCAGGCAGATGGTCTCCTATTCATCATCTGTGTGAATACTGAACATGGGCTGGGTCTCGCTGGGCGTGTTTCAGCAGCGAGACCTGCTGTGATCAATAACTTACAACTAGTCAAAGGTTATCGGTAGAGACAGTGGTCATTTAAAGGATAAGTCCATTGAAAATTTTTATTAAAGTACAGTGGTGCC
This sequence comes from Dendropsophus ebraccatus, assembly GCF_027789765.1. Classification (NCBI taxonomy): domain Eukaryota; kingdom Metazoa; phylum Chordata; class Amphibia; order Anura; family Hylidae; genus Dendropsophus; species Dendropsophus ebraccatus. Next base: position 214,522,797 of record NC_091454.1, on the reverse strand, counting down.
TTGGTTTAAGAGTAACTTGGTTTAAGAACGTTTTGGTTTAAGAGCTCACAGTTTTTCAAAATTGTGACTTGGTTTAAGAGCATTGCTTTGGTTTAAGAGCTCCCTGTACTGGGTGAGAGCGCGAGTGGGGGAGGGACATGGTCTGCATAGTGGGGTCTACAGCCCAGTACTCTGACCCAGGATGTCTCCCTCACCTTCCAAATCATAGCAGATCCACTTCAGGCTGGTGCTAACATCAGGGGACAGGACTGTGGGGGTAATCTCTTCATAGCTGTAACCCCTCTCTCCCCGGACAGAGAGTGCTGCATGTATGTGCCCACATCTGCCCTGCTCAGTCCTACCTGCTCCCTGCAGTCTCTGTCAGCCCTTGTGTTTCCCATCCTCTCCATTACTGTACAGTAACTTATAATATCACATATTCTGCTGTTTCTGAATGTTTGTTTCATCTGTTTTACATGTTATTCAGAATAATAAATCATTATATTTGGGGTGTGGAACCAATTGTTTGGTTTAAGAGTGGATTTGGATTACAAGCACAGCCCCGGAATGAATTATGCTCGTAATCCAAGGCACCACTGTATTGTGTTGCCCCCAAAAGTTATACAAATCCCCAATTTACACTTATTACGGGAAATGCTTATAAAGTGCTTTTTTCCCTGCACTTACTACTGCATCAAGGCTTCTCTTCCTGGATAACATGGTGATGTCACTTCCTGGATAAACATGGTGATGTCACTTCCTGGATAAACATGGTGATGTCACTTCCTGGATAAACATGGTGATGTCACTTCCTGGATAAACATGGTGATGTCACTTCCTGGATAAACATGGTGATGTCACTTCCTGGATAAACATGGTGATGTCACGACCCGACTCCCAGAGCTGTACGGGCTGTGGCTGCTGGAGAGGATAATAACAGGGGGACACTGAGGGACACAGGGCACTGGAGGGACACTGAGCATCCATCTGCCATCATCCTCTCCAGCAGCCACAGCCCGCACAGCTCTGGGAGTCGGGTCGTGACGTCACCATGTTTATCCAGGAAGTGACATCACCATGTTATCCAGGAAATGACATCACCATGTTATCCAGGAAGTGACATCACCAATGTATCCAGGAAGTGAAGCCTTGATGCAGTAGTAAGTACAGGTGAAAAAAGAACTTTATGTGCATTTCCCGTAATAAGCGTATATTTGGAATTTGTATAACTTTTGGGGGCAATACAATATTTTAATAAAAATTTTCACTGGACTTCTCCTTCAACTAAGAAAACTCATCTCTTGATAAATCCCCCCAGTGTGAACCAAGCCTTAAAGTGACTGTACCACCAGGCCCAGGCAGAAGCACTGAAGGTGGGCAGACTCTATTAGAATCAATGGAACTCTATCATAGAAGGGCTAGGGTTTCCTCCCACTAAGGGTGGGTTGGCCCGCCTCAAGTGCTTCTGCCTAGGCCTGGTGGTACAGTCACTTTAAGGTCACATTACATGGCACGATAAGGGGGAAGCGAGCACAGACCTGTCACATCCCTACTCACTGCCTGTTCTGTTAGGGGCTGCCCAAACGACCCTTGGTCATGGCCGTTTTGTGTAATATGGCCTTTATATTGACAGGAAACAGCCTGAGCATACGTCACTAGTAGACTACCTACAGATCATTAAAGTGAATGGCTCTGTTGTACTATGTATCACCATACCTTGGCCGTACAGCCCGAACATGGTGTAAACGTATATGGAGCACTTAGGCTGCATTCCCACGTTCCGCATGTGTGATGCGGGGTCCCTCTCTGTGTGTTATCAGTGTGATGCGGGGTCCCTCTCTGTGTGTTATCAGTGTGATGCGGGGTCCCTCTCTGTGTATTATCAGTGTGAGATCAGTGGCCCGAACTCATAACCCTTTGAAAACACCTGTTACTTATTCACATTAGGAAAAATGCCTATCTGCCCACTTAGATGCCAGTTCTTATACCCAGAACCACTTTAGGCCAGGCTGGACTCTCTTGGATGTGATGCGGGGTCCCCCCTCTCTGTGTATTTATCAGTGTGATGCGGGGTCCCCCCTCTCTGTATATTATCAGTGTGATGCGGGGTCCCCCCTCTCTGTGTATTTATCAGTGTGATGCGGGGTCCCCCCTCTCTGTATATTATCAGTGTGATGCGGGGTCCCCCTTCTCTGTATATTATCAGTGTGATGCGGGGTCCCCCTCTCTGTGTATTATCAGTGTGATGCGGGGTCCCCCTCTCTGTGTAGTATCAGTGTGATGCGGGGTCCCCCCTCTCTGTATATTATCAGTGTGATGCGGGGTCCCCCTCTCTGTATATTATCAGTGTGATGCGGGGTCCCCCCTCTCTGTGTAGTATCAGTGTGATGTGGAGTCCCCCCTCTCTGTGTAGTATCAGTGTGATGCGGGGTCCCCGCTCTCTGTATATTATCAGTGTGATACGGGGTCCCCCCTCTCTGTATATTATCAGTGTGATGCGGGGTCCCCCCTCTCTGTATATTATCAGTGTGATGCGGGGTCCCTTCTCTGTATATTATCAGTGTGGTGCGGGGTCCCCCCTCTCTGTATATTATCAGTGTGATGCGGGGTCCCTTCTCTGTATATTATCAGTGTGATGCGGGGTCCCCCCTCTCTGTATATTATCAGTGTGATGCGGGGTCCCCCCTCTCTGTATATTATCAGTGTGATGCGGGGTCCCCACTCTCTGTGTAGTATCAGTGTGATGCGGGGTCCCCCCTCTCTGTGTAGTATCAGTGTGATGCGGGGTCTCCCCTCTCTGTATATTATCAGTGTGATGCGGGGTCCCCCCTCTCTGTATATTATCAGTGTGATGCGGGGTCCCCCCTCTCTGTATATTATCAGTGTGATGCGGGATCCCCCATCTCTGTATATTATCAGTGTGATGCGGGGTCCCCCCTCTCTGTATATTATCAGTGTGATGCGGGGTCCCCCCTCTCTGTATATTATCAGTGTGATGCGGGGTCCCCACTCTCTGTGTAGTATCAGTGTGATGCGGGGTCCCCACTCTCTGTGTAGTATCAGTGTGATGCGGGGTCCCCCCTCTCTGTGTAGTATCAGTGTGATGCGGGGTCTCCCCTCTCTGTATATTATCAGTGTGATGCGGGATCCCCCCTCTCTGTATATTATCAGTGTGATGCGGGATCCCCCATCTCTGTATATTATCAGTGTGATGCGGGATCCCCCATCTCTGTATATTATCAGTGTGATGCGGGGTCCCCGCTCTCTGTGTAGTATCAGTGTGATGCGGGGTCCCCCCTCTCTGTATATTATCAGTGTGATGCGGGGTCCCTTCTCTGTATATTATCAGTGTGATGCGGGGTCCCCCCTCTCTGTATATTATCAGTGTGATGCGGGGTCCCCCCTCTCTGTATATTATCAGTGTGATGCAGGGTCCCCCCTCTCTGTATATTATCAGTGTGATGCGGGGTCTCCCCTCTCTGTGTAGTATCAGTGTGATGCGGGGTCCCTTCTCTGTATATTATCAGTGTGATGCGGGGTCCCCCCTCTCTGTATATTATCAGTGTGATGCAGGGTCCCCCCTCTCTGTATATTATCAGTGTGATGCGGGGTCCCCCCTCTCTGTATATTATCAGTGTGATGCGGGGTCCCCCCTCTCTGTATATTATCAGGGTGAGATCAGCGGCCCAAAGTCAATTATTTTTAAATAATTTTGTGTTTTCACTTTGATGCCCATGTTTATGCCAACCGTGGGCTCCTTTTGGCCATTTTTATCACCAATCTCCTCACTTACAGCAGGTTATGAATATTATACATTTTCTGTAAGAATAATAGCTAATACAGGAAAAATAAAAATCCTCTGAATAAGAAACTGGACGAATAAGAAACCAACTTCAGCCTGGAAGAAAAAGCAGATGCTGCATTCTTGGCAGGCCCAACAGATAACTCTAACAGAGCTCAAAAAGCAGTGTGAACAGGGCTTAAAGGGAACCAATCACCGGAAAAACGCATATAGAGCTTTTGAAATGTGCTGTTAGAGCACACAGCACACTTGCCACACGTGTTTCCATAGCCTCCGTGCCTTCCCCGTGTAAGCCGCAAAGTAACTTTATAAAACTGGCGCCCTGTATGCTAATTACCTGAGGTAGTCACCTGGGCGGTGTTCGGCTAGCAGGTAGTCACGGTCCCCTGGGCGTTCTTCCGCTGTAATCACGCCCCTCTGGGCGTGATTCAAATGGCCGAGTAGCTGTGACATTCTGATGCCGGACGCCGCCGCACATGCGCAGTGCAGCCGCTTCCATTCCGGCGGTACTGCGCCTGTGCAGAATAGCCTCGAATAGCCTGTTAGCCAGAGTTTGAGGCTATTCTGCACAGGCGCAGTCCAACCGGAATGGAAGCGGCTGCACTGCGCATGTGCGGCGGCGTCCGGCATCAGTACGTAAGCGCGCCGACGTTGGGCACGGCGCGCTCCCGAGTGATGCCACAGCCACTCAGCCATTTGAATCACGCCCAGAGGGGCGTGATTACAGCGGTAGAACGCCCAGGGGACCGTGACTACCTGCTAGCCGAACACCGCCCAGGTGACTACCTCGGGTAATTAGCATACAGGGCGCCAGTTTTATAAAGTTACTTTGCGGCTTACACGGGGAAGGCACGGAGGCTATGGAAACACGTGTGGCAAGTGTGCTGTGTGCTCTAACAGCACATTTCAAAAGCTCTATATGCGTTTTTCCAGTGATTGGTTCCCTTTAAACCACAGACTGAATTTTTCTCAGTGTGTAAACTAACGCTCGTAGGTTTCTCACCAAATATATGGGACAGGATCAAAAACAATTTCGCCCTTATCATCAATAGTATATGAAAAATAACGTCGCACACAGCCTAATCTAACAGAGTTACCTCATAAAATACACAAATGTCGATAAAATATAAACATTTCCGCAAAAACCGCACATTTCACCTCACAACCTGCCTGCCGCTTCCCTCACTGAACACTAACTGCGTCACTCGCTGACTTCCCGCCACGACACGGTGGGCGGGGCGAGTATGACGCTGCCGAGAGAAGGGCGGAGCCACAGTATAGTGAGACGTGATACTACAACTCCCATGATTCTTAGCGAGCAGAACAGGAAACACGTGTGAACTTCAATCTGTGGGGGATTGGGTGGGGAGAAGGAAGGTTGACAAGTGAGAGGGGAGACCTGCTGAGTCGGTAGGCGAGGGAGGGGCTGGGGATCCCCCTAAACAGTGCCATACCTGAGCCTATGGCAGAGCACTGAGGGACCTAGTTAGGGTTGGGGGCTGCTATAGGCACACAGGGAGGGGTCACTGCTTACATAGCTCAGGGCTCTGTATGATCTGCCTTCTGTGGCTGGTTAGTAGCTAAAAGTTGCTAAGTGTGAGTTTGTGCATTGTAACTGCTGCTAAGTCTGTCCCTTTAAGTCTATGTTTCACCCAAGCAGAGGTCTGCCACCATTGTGGATGTAGAGTATTGCTTCCTGGTATTCAGTATGGAATGGACGGGTATGGATCAGGTCTAGAGACGTAAATCACTGTATTCCTGAGTGCCGAGAAGTGACCGTCCGTCATGTCGCTGGAGGATCCCTTCTCTGTGGTGCGGGGGTGAGTATACACTTTTTGGAGGGGCATTGGGATAACCGCTTAAATCATTGTCCCCTACTACAACTCCTAGCATAGTGGGAGTTGTGGTTTTGCAACAGTCGGAGAGTTGCAAGTTGGGATGCACTGACTTAAAGGGGTACTCCAGCGGGGGGGGGGGGGCACTTTTTTGCTGGGACCAGCGGCAGGACCCGCATTGCGGCGCTCCGGTGCCCAGTTTCCGGCCACTTCCGGGTGTTTGACGTGGGCCGAGACGTGACGTCTTAGTTCCGCTCAGCCACTCAGTGAAGGAGGCGGGATCCGTTTTAAGTCCGCTCAGATAACGCCTCTGTCACTGAGTGGCTAAGCGGACCTGAGACGTCAACTCTCAGGCCGCGTCAGACACCCGGAAGTGTTCGGGAACCTGTGACAGGAGCGCCGCGATGCGGAACCCACCGCAAGAAAGTGCCCCCCCTGCTGGAGTACCCCTTTAAAGGGGTTGTTCAGGATTAGAAGAACATGTCTGCTTTTTTTCAGGAACAGCACCACCCCTGTCCTCAGGTTGTGTGTGTTATTACAACTTGGCTCCATGTACCTAAATCAGGGGTAGGGAACCTTCAGCCCTCCAGCCGTGGCTGTCCAGGCATGATGGGAATTGTAGTTTTGCAACAGCTGGAGGGCCGAAGGCTCACAATCCCTGACTTAAATGGAAAAGAGCTGTAATACCATACACAACCTGAGGACAGGAGTGGTGCTATTCCTGGAAGAAACCAGACATGTTCTTTTAATCTTTGATAACCCCCTTCAATGATAGGGGAAAATAAAAACATTTTCCTACTATAGTTATTTGTTAGCTGGCCCTTTAAGGGATTTTTGTCACTTAGGGGCCTATTCCACAGAGCGACAATCGGCCCTATTCGGCCGATTATCTCTCCTTGGAATAGAGGCAACGATCAGCCGATGATCGTGTTATCGGCTGATCGTTTATTTAGGTGCAAACCTAAAATCATCGGGCACCGACCGCACATCGCTGTGTGGAATAGCGATGCGTGGCAGGCGAACGATGATTTCACAAGCACCATGCTCTACCTAAGCATGTTGCAGGTCTTCTCCTGCGCTCCTTCTTCCTTCCTCCTCTTTATTATACACATTATGATCAGCACCTCCTCTATCCCTCCCTGTATTCTCTCCCCACTGCCATTTCTATTCCTCAGGGAGGTGCAGAAGGCACTGAACACTAGCAGAGGTCTCTACCAGCGCTGGTGCGAGCTCCTGCAGGAGAGTCATGTGACTAGCGCCGAAGAATTCGACTGGACGACCAATGAGCTTCGGAATTCACTGAGAAGTATCGAATGGGATCTGGGGGACCTAGAAGAGACGATCAGTATCCTGACATGGTGGAGTTGACCCCTTAACCCCGTTGCTCCCTATTTCCCAGAATTCTCTGTCTATCGAAAACCCTATATAGTTTTTTTCCTTTACTCTTATCTTGGGCATCGTTGAGTCAAATCAGAAAAAGTTTAAGATCTCGGAGGCTGAACTGAATGAGAGGAGAGACTTTGTGGAAAAGACAAGGAGTTCCTTAAAGGTGAGATCTAAGTATTGTACATCATATCTGTATGAGTGCTCCCTGAGACCAATGTATGGGAAAAAAAACTGTCACATTAAAGGGGTACTCTAACAATTTTTTTTTCTTTCAAATCAAATGGTGTCAGAAAGTTATACAGATTTGTAAATTACTTCTATTTAAAAATCTCAATTCTTCCAGTACTTATCAGCTGCTGTATGTCCTGCAGGAAGTGGTGTATTCTTTGGACTCTGACACAGTGCTCTCAGCTGCCACCTCTGTCCATGTCAGGAACTGTCCAAAAATAGCAAATCCCCATAGAAAACCTCTCCTGCTCTGGACAGTTCCTGACATGAACAAAGGTGGCAGCAGAGAGCACTGTGTCGGACTGGAGAGAATACACCACTTCCTGCAGGGCATACAGCAGCTGATAGGTTTGGGGCACTGCCATAACTTTTGACATGTCATAGTTTTGAGTAGTCAAGGCTTAGGTGTTCAGACCCCCCCACCAATCCACGCTCTGTCCTGGTGGCAGGAGACAAAATTTTGACGTGTTTAGAAACACCTGCAACAAAGAATTCTGCACTAAATTCTGGACTAAAATAAGTACAAGTAGGTGGACAAGACCCTTGATAAAACAAGGTATATGAAACGTGCGTTGGGTAAGCGAGGTGGTAGGAAGCAGGTATGATCTTGTTGATCAGTGCTGGGGGTTGCCTTAGCACTTTAATATCATGCTGCTTTGGAAGATCTATGCACTTTGTTATTGTTAAAGGAGAACTCCGGTCTAAGGTGATATTAAAGGACTAGGGAGGATGAAAGACTTAAGCTCTCACCTCCCCCACTCTATCCCACAGCTCTAGTCCCCTGGTTCTGGCTGGTTGAGTGCGGACGTGGGATGTGATGTCAGTCAGTCAGTGGCTGTAGCGGGACCTCCGCACCTAACACGTCCCAGGTCCCCAGTCAGACCCAGAAGTAGCCGGAGACCTGGGGACTGGAGATGTGAGATACCGGCTGGGGAGATGAGAGTATGTTACGTCTTTCATCCTCCCCCGTACTCTGCCAAATATCACCCCAGCCCAGAGTTCCCCTTTAATATTGCTGCTTTTATAGATCCACTTGTATAGGTGCCCAGGGCCAAATATGGATGGCTTCTTTGCATGAGTGTGTATTTAATACTATGAGTCATGTATCCCCCCACCTCTCAGGGGTCTCTGCTCTCTGTCCCCTTATTCCTTGTACTTATTTTATTCCGTGATGTAAATGAAGAAGACTTTTTGCAGAATTCTTTGTTGCAGATTTTTTACTTTATCATTATTTTCTTTCTTTATGTCCAGCCTTCTTTTTTTTTTTTAGTTGGTTTTGATTCATACGATGCGTCGTTGAAGTTGATAAATACGGCTTTTTGCTTGGTTAAAAACAAAAATGTAAAGAACATTTTTTTTTTTTTTATTTAAGTGACAGGCACACTTTAAGTCACCATTTGCTGGTATAGAGATAACCCGGCATCTCGTGCATAAAGCTGGCCATACACAGATATCTCTCCTGATCCTCCGTACATATGCACACTCGGCTCAGCTGAGCATGCATGTGTCCTGGGGAGAAACTGGGAAAGCTACTGCCAGACACCTCTGGCGGCAGCTTTTGTCCAAGAGAACAGAAGGATCCGGCTTGATGAAATCCAACATGTCTGTCCTTCTTTAAAGGCAACCAATCACTTAAAAAACGCCTGTAACGCTATGGGAATGTGCTGTAGCAGCACCCAGCACACTTCCTAAACGTGCTTCTACACCCCCCGTCCCTGGAGTGTACAGCCCAAAACTTACTTTACAAACTTGGCGCCCTGT